>NW_027120653.1:0-36913 GCF_038355195.1 Osmerus mordax
GACAGACAGACAGACAGACGAGAAAGAAAAGTGCTCGGAGAGGCAGAAGAATGAGTGCCTCTAAAAAGCTTTGTATCGGTAGTAGGAGTGACTGATGCAGCAATGTATATCCCGACAGCATATCAAACTCTTATATATGTGCTTTGCGTTTTTGAGCTCCACTGTCACCGGGCAGAAAAACAGGAAACAATAAGTAATAATTCACCTTGTAAACAAGTACATTTACAGTCATTTACGGTGTTTTCGAAGGATAATAGTTCTACTTACTAAAAGCAACATGGTGCATTAGGGCTGTACTCAACGGCTAACTCCCAAGCGTTTCTATCCAGAGCTCTTTAATGGGGGAACCTGCGCTATTACGATGACTAAATGTTGTGCTCAACACAACCCTGCTGACTGTGCAATTACATACAAGAATTTAATCAGCAGTAGTAAAATGCATGTATCAAACTGGATGGATACCATTAGTGTGTATGTGTGTAGCACCAACGCTAATGCGAAAAATGAGTTGCGTTGAAGAAAACACAGTGTTGCTTTGCTAATAAGGGACCTCTCACTCACATGTTCAGGGATGATGTGAGATACGGCAGGCCTCTGATTTACACACTTCCTAAAGCTTGGATTTTTCTCTCTCTCGTTTGCCTGTAGGGCACGCACGCACGCACACACACACACTCCCAGCCACCCGCCGAAATCTTAAACACATAAACTCTCTCTGCGGAACAAAAGCAGGAAGCCTTGCTCTCCCGTGGCGAAGACCCATCAATATTTCACCACTCGCTTTTTTCCGCCGAGGCCTAGGTGAGCACGCCAGCCGGCAGGACTGTGTGCTAATTGAAAAGGAAGGGGGCTGCACTGATTGCGTGGGGCCCTGTCTTTGATGTGGGCTCCTCCATTTTAAATGTTTAAGCAGAACCCTGTTGCTGCCTCCGACTCACCAAGAGAGAATCTGTCGGCTAAGCGCTGTACAGTTTCAAGTCTGCGATGGTGTCCTCGTCGACAGTGGGGGGAAAAGAAAGGAAAAAGTGCGGACGAAAAAAGAAAGCGAACAAAAAAAGACGCGCAAAAACAGGGAGGATAAGGACATAAATAATTCATTTAAAGCCGTACGGGTTGTGCTTAGTCCAGGGGGAGAGATGAAGGTAATGAAATGAGAGCGAGATGGGTGACAGCTATGGGTAGACCGGGGAGACACTTATCACTGCTGAGGCGGGTGCACATATGGGCCCACTGGGTGATCCCCACACTCAGAGCTCACTCAGAAGCGCACAGAGATAAAACGAGTGGGACAGGGAGAGGAGATGCGAGTGTGAGGGATGGACGATAGAAAGGACGGGAGAAAGGAGAACTGGATGCATGTTCCAAAGGGAGGAGGAGGAGAGAGGAAGAAAGGCCTCGTTTTAGGGGCCCGAATCGCCCGTCTCTTCCCCCCCATCCTCCTCCTCAGGTAGCTCTGTGTGTATCTGCTGACTGCAGTGTTACGTTCCACTCCTTTGAGACATGGCCTAGCACTGGGAACATTGCTACACCTCTCCCTCTTCCTCTCGTCCTGTCTCACTCTTCATGTCTCTCTGCTCTCTCCCTCCTCCGCCCCGTTTTTCCAGCACAACAGGGGCCAGCGAACTGACTAAGCACCCTCTGCTCGGGCCGTGGGGAATTTCTACTTTTCCCACCGTGATGTCGGCTAGCGCTGCGCGGCGCCGCTTCTCGCTCCTGCTGTACTGTGGAGAGTGCAGTCCTCAGGGCGTCTTCTCTGAAGCCGAGCTGAGGGATTAGGCCTGGCGCTTCCCCAGCGGCAGCCAACCTGGATGTGATTTCGAATAGGACTCCCCCCCCCTCCTCTCCGCTCCTCCACTCCACCCAGCCCCCCACCCCTCAGGAGAAACAGCTAACACAAGCAGCTCTTCTCAGGGGCCCAGGTGGACAACAGGAGGGGGGGGGGGGGGGGGGGGAGAGATAAAGCCTTGGAGAACTTGAGAGACGGAGGAATACAGATTTCTTGCTGAGGAATGTTTTTGTGTGTGCGCGTGTGTGTAAGGACGCGTAGCGTAGACATAAAGGTTGGGATGCTTCATGAAAAAAACAAGACAATCCTGGTCGTGTTTGGTCATTCATTGGTGTGAGTGCTGGAGGTAGCGCACACTTAAATTATTGAGAGGCAGTGTGGATAGGGGGGGGAGGGGGTGAATAGTGAGAGAGTGAGGGAGAGACAGAACGCTAGCGTGAAGGAACATGAGAGTGTGAGAGGCTCATCCATATTGTTGACTTCAACCAACCCCCCCCCCCCACACACACACACACACACACGCGCGCGCACACCTCCTGTACGCCTACAAGCGTGACAGAAAACAAAGCATTATGGGTTGGAGGTGGCCATCCATGACAGGGTATACTATGCCCGCGGCGGAGGGAGAGATGGAGAGATAGATAGAGGGATAGAGAGCGATAGAGAGAGAAGGACATGGCAGAGGATGCCCATCATTCAGTTTGGGGGCGTGGAGGAGCCAGGAAACAAGCAGGAGAGGAAGAAAAGGAGGGGGAGGAGTAAGGAGGTGTAACTATATCAGACCTACAAGACAGAGAGATAGAGAGAGAGAGACAGAGAGAGAGAGACAGAGAGAGAGACAGAGAGAGACAGAGAGAGAGACAGATAGATAGAGAGAGAGAGCGAGAGAGAGACAGAGAGAGAGACAGAGAGAGAGACAGAGAGAGAGAGAGAGAGAGAGAGAGAGAGAGGAGAGAGAGAGGAGAGAGAGAGAGAGAGAGAGAGAGAGAGAGAGAGAGAGAGAGAGAGAGAGAGAAAGAGACTAAAGAATAATTTAGTTTGTAGTATTGAGCAGCACAACATACTATCTTATAGAACCTGAAATGTAACTAACATGTCGACACAACACTGACTTAACAGTGTGCCGTGTTAGTGGCAAGGTCCAAGCAATATTCAGTTTGGCTTCTGTTCGATTGTTTGGTGTAGACACCACCAACCACCACCAGAGGGGAGTAACAATGCACACCAGAACCGTTGCTCAGAGCCTGCGAGAGCAATTTCATTTTAATCGACTTAAAAGCGTCTCTATCATTAAGCAAAAAATATATATAAACACCCTCATCCTTTGTATTCCTGCCAGGCCCCGCAGAGGAGCAGACTCTGACTTTTCAGGTTGCTTTTAATGTTGATTATTTGAGATGCTTGTTTTGTCTGTTGTTGGCTCCGCCATTGACTCGGTGTGCCGAAACGCCTGCACTACTCATTCAAAGAGAGAGGGAGGCATGCAACGTAAACCCCCCTTTACCCCTCACTCAACTCTCCCAACCATCCGCCCCTTTGCCCTCCCTTCTCCAGCGGAGGAAGGCACAGTAGGAGACTAAACAGTCAGGGGTAAAACAATCGCAACGCAACACTGAAGCCCAGGTTTGTGTTCCCCTCTGTGACTCTTAGGGTTAAGGCGGGCATGCAGGCAGGCATTGTGGGAATGGATGGAGGGACGGAGTGAGGGATGGAGGGAGGGGGGTTGAAAGACTGAGGGAGGGAGGGTTGAGGAGTGCGTTAACAGAGCGATGGAGGTGCATTACGCCCCCGCACACAGTGGAAGGCTTTGCAGGCCAGGCAGGGCCCTTCTGCTGAGGTTTTAGGTATGATACTTTATCCAAGCACACCTCCCTAGACATGAAGGAGAGAAGGAGAGGAGACAAAGAGCATTGGGTAGGGGAGGAGGGAAGGAGAGGAGGCTCTCTGTATCAAAGTGACAACTACAAAGACACTCAGACTCAAAGACCTGCCTCCTGTGTTTGAGATGTACCTTGTGTGGACAATGTCACCAGACACATGAACCGACCTCGTTCAGAAGGCTGCCCAGCGTCCTTGACTTGTTGCTGAGTATACAGCAGAACATTCAACGTGAGACAAAAGGAGTGCGCTTATTGTATATTGCGGCGTTGAGGAGATGAAATGAAACCGCACGCAACACCCAACGCGGCTCCCGTCCTCTCAAACGTCACGGCTGGTATCTCTCCATCCCTCAGCGTCCAAATGTAGATCATTACATACCACATTAAGAGAACGGGATGTATCATTCCAGACAAATCCGTGCCATGTCGCATTCAAGGATACCTACATTTAATGGGGGTGAGGGTGGGTGGGGTGGGTGGGGCCGGGTGGAGTGGAGTGGGGATTAGGGGCAGGCAAAGACATGGGAACTAAGTCAATGTTCTCTCCCGGTGGATTTGTTGCCATGTTGAAGTGTCCCCTGGGGATGTATGGTGCACTAGGCACCATCCTATGTGACTGGCCAGCAGCCAACTCATTATGGAGAGGATGTGGAACAAGACACGATTAGTGCAAAACAAGACAGATGACCACATGCAAACTGTGATAGGAAACCAGTTTCTTTCTTTTTAATGAGCAGACTGTTTGTGATAATGTATATGCTTTGGTCTCGTCCTTTTATCTACCATATCTAGAGTGAAGTCTATTGTCATTTTAATCTGATGGTGATTTTAGTTGGTTCGGGGGAGCAATTAACAGCATCTCCATGCATGAAGAGACAATACTAATAAGTCTCTATTACCCCTCTCCCATCCTTCAGCACACTGATGGACAGATAATAGTTATCTCACAAAACTTATTTTTATCCAGCTTCTTTTCCTCCATGAAACCAATTATGCTAATAATACATGTTTTTGATTGCCAAAACGCACTAATGCATTTTGTGTGGCGAAGACCAGGCATACGTTGTCATGCGAGGATCAAAATACGGGTGAGGCGATGAGCATTAGCATCCTTCATGACCAGTTAGAGGTATTCCGTTCTGAGTAGTGCTCCACTGTGTTGGGGATTGAGGCCAAAGCTGCCTCTTTGCTGCAGGATATGAGGGGGGGGAGGTAATTAACTTATCTGAGGCAGAAGTGTTCCAAAGACTCTTCTCTGCATGGAAAATTGGCTGTGACTTTGTCCTCTCTGATAGGCTATTTAGAATAATACCGCTGTACATGGGGGGGGGGGGGGGGGGGGGGTGGAAGCGTGATGTTGTGACTAAAATAGCACAGCCCTGTTATCAAGACAAGACAAAATGGTTTGCCGATGAATACCGTGGAAGAACAAGCGGACATGCTTTCATTTTTCTACACAGTTACTTTGTTAAATTGCAGTAAGACAACACCCTTCAGTTCCCATAGTCCTTCACACATTTTCCCTTCAAGCTATAACAACACAGAGAGCGTCAGGGCGACGTCGCTTGTCTTGTTACGCTGGGTGCACCTCTACATCAAATTTGCGGTGGTGTTCTGCGCAGCTACTGAAGGGGGGGAGGTTGTAAACAGAGCGGACCCAGTCCACAGAGGGGGGGGGGGAACAGAGGATGATGAATGAATTGGCACAGCCGACTCTATGTTTCCCTTGTTCTCTCCAGCCACTCATGACGCGTGGAACTTGCCGTTCCCACTGACTTTGCTCCCGTGTTTTTATGTGACCTGTTTCTGGGCAGCGGGAAACATTCCCAACGGAAGGTCTGGCCTTGGCGACCATGAACCCCCTCAAGTTTCCTTGTGTGGCGTTTAAATTAACACATAAACGTCCACACTCAAGAGTCAAGCCAGGGAGGAAAAATATGGTCCGAAGTCATTTTCAAAGGGCAAAGAACAGCCGTGCAATCAACCATACATCACACTTAACAAAGGAAAGATGACACTGAGGTAGATGAAAACTATTCACGTATACCGGGACCATTAAGAAAACCGCGCAGGTAAAGAAAACGAGGAGGGTGAGCGCCAAGGGCGTCCAGCTGGCTTTGGAAAGACGATTTGTTGTCCCAACCCTCTCGGTTGAGCAGTGTTCCCTTGATGGAACCACGGGAGGCAAGTGCCCTGCGGCTAAAGGAAGGTCTGGCACAAGATGGAGGAGCCTCATTTCCTTAATTGTAATTAAACACCATTGTTTTCCCTTCCCTTTAGTTAATGGAGGACAGAGCCCTTCTTCCCCTGCACAGCACACAGTTGCTGTTAGGGAAAGTTGAATTCTTCTACTTCATCTCCTTGACGACTGCAAGAGACAGACTCGTTAGAAAGGGATTTTCACCGAATCGGAAACCTGTCCCCAAAGTTTTCTGTTAGTTTTGGCATGGGGTTTTCCTCGCTGTTGTCGTTTTTGTGTTCATCATATTTCAGAATACGAACCTGATTGGCCTTGATTACAGACAATATGACCGTGTCACAGGAAAAGGAGGGGCAGCTGACAGACTGTTCAGTCGTCTGGGGTGACTGACAGGCTCTGGCAGCAAGGAGCCACTGTGTGGGTGGCAGACGAACACACATGCTGCTCTGCAATCTGAACAGGATTTCCATCTGACCACACACATTAACCTTGGATTACTCTGCCTCTTCCTGGACATGTTTGCATTCCCCAAACATCTTGTCGGGTCCCCAATTCCTGTGACTCGGGTCTCGCCTCTCACTGGTTGATGGAATCTGTGTCTAGTGTGAGAACAATCGTGTTCTAATCGTTTGACATCAAGGACCGTTTATTCTGTTTCTTTTCATGATGCCTCCATATTGGGACTCTGTGAGGAAGTGCAGTCAGGTCATGTCAGTGCTAGTCACAACGTTCCTGCCAGATCACTTTAGAAACGGACATTAGAAACGGCCCATTTAGAAACGGCCCATTATGGGCCTTCATTCATCACCTTAACTTTAATACCTTTTTTTAAATTCTCTGTTTCAGTTTCCAACAATCAAGGGGATAGCCCAATTCATTCAATCCTTTGATTGGACACTGAATATTCCAGCTCTTTTTGAACTTTGCTTTATGGATCGAAAACAAAAAGTTTGGTTCAATATCCACTTGTGAATCCCCTCTACTGTGTAAGAAAGCCAGTCTCAGGCCACCCGATGTGTGAAGACAGGCTTAGGTTTCACTCTAAAGTGTTGGGGAATTGAAAGCCGCAGAGCCAAAAGCTAGGCAAACAGACGTCACAACTGAGGAAGTCGGACTGGGATTTTCCGTCAGGCTTGAAATTTGTTGAGGTATTCCCCATCGCGGTCCTCTCTCGAAACTCCTTTTAAAGCGTCATGTAGTTTGAGTTCTGCAGCCCCCCCTCTGTAACCCCCCCCCCCCCCACGCCCCCCCACATCACAGAGGGCTTGTAAAGGATGTCAAATCCCAATCAAAGTTAACAGATAACACAGAAACGTACACCGTGTGTGCTCACCTGTCTCACATGAAACCAAGTCGGCAAAAGTTTTCAAATGTTCCTTTTTAAGAGGAAAATGTTTTCAATTTTTTTACCCACTTGAAAAAGTACCGGACGCACTGTAAACTGATTGGATCAAGTACCCTCAGGAAAAAGTGTAAAGCTATATTTTAGATATGATCTGATGCCGTACAGTCCTGTACTTTGGGAGCTGTCCTTATGATGGATGTCCTTAAACTCAGATCAGAAAGTGTTCAGACAATGTATAGAGAGATGGAATACTTCAACTGAAGCTAGCAGCTGTGTTAATTATTTTTGGAGCTGAAAATCACCAATAAACATGTGTAACAGAATTACATCTTTTTTGTGTAAAGGAATAGGAGACACTTCATTAAGGCTTTAATATTTACTTAAGATTAAAACAAAGTGAAAATGTAATTACTCATGCACACATCCAAAAATAATTGAGAACCATGCATATCAAATGAAAACACATGTCAGTAATTACCTTGATAAAGTGAATAATTCATTACGATTATTACTAATGCAGTTTCTCGCCTTAAGAAAGACATCAGACCTGGATGACAACATTACTTGCGGGTTATAAAACAGTTCACTGTAAATTCCCAATACAGAGAGTGATTAAAATGTATGACAACTGCCCACTTGGTTTTTGACCACGTCACTTTGTGAGAAGGAGCGTGGCAAGGATTATGTCACACAGCGGGGGTTCAGAAGATCCTCCGGACATGCCTGTGGCATCGTCCTCTGACCCCAACAGTTCCCTTTCCTCTCCCTCGTCTCGCTGGTGACAAAGCTGTGAATCCCCCTGCCTTCAGCCGACAGAAGAGGAGCCGACGAGAAGGTCAAGTGAGAAAAAAGACCCCGGAGAGACTCGAAATTCTCATTATCGTCTCGATGTCTGAGATCATGACGCCGGCCTCATGCCATCCCTATGTCCGAGGAACTGAATAAACACATCCCATATCCTTCACAACAACGCAGTTGAAACCAAAGGAAACAAACTGATTTGATGCCTGATACGTGGGAGAGGATAACAAAAGATAGGAAGGAAAGTCTGTGTATCTCCCCCGGGGGGAGGGGGGGGGGGGGGGGGGGTACTGACCTTCAGCTGAGAGGCTAAATCTGGTTATTAGTGCGGAAGTAAACGTCTTTGATTCAGATTCTGCTGATGCACCGTGAGGGACAGGAACCTTCCCTTGGAATGCTCCATTTATGCCTGAGAGATGGAGGGAATTGGGGGGTGGGGGGGTCCAAGACTATCCAAACCATACCCTGTGAGGATATCACATGGAGCTTATCTCTGTTTGATTTATATTTAAATGAAGACATTGTGCAGCCGACCACCAGCTTACCACCCATTGGCAGCAATGCCAGCTCCCCAGTGCAGTGAAATGCACACATCACCATCACGTCAGTGCTTTTAGAACAGAGTTTTAATGATCTCTGGGCCAGAAACAGCAGGGGGAGTGAAGTTGAGGGCTAAAGCAAAGGAATTAAGTAAATGTTTAATCAGTGGAAGGAATAGAGGCCTGGGAGGCGAGACTTATCCATCTCTGTTGTAACAAAACTGTGAATACTGGTTTGGACTTGTCAGAAAAGCGGGTCATGGCTATGCTGATTAACATGATGGAGAAATTAAAATGTCTTTTGGCTAAATAGGCTTGTGGTGATAGATAGGCTTATCAGGGACTGCGTTTCATGAACATGGTTGTTTTAACTGTACATCACACACATAGAAGCCAAGGACACACACTCACAAAGAGGAGGATTACTGTACATGCCAAGATGGAAATGGACAAGCTTGACCCAAAAAAGACCTTATTTGTATAGTACATGTTGCTCTTTAATTAATGAAGCCCTTTGAGACATCAATGACGATTTTGAGGATGACAACCGCTTACTGAAGATGACAACATCACCAACATGTGTGTTTCACTGCAGGATGGAACGAATGCGTGTTAAGGAAAACACAGTCTGACTAAAACGCTTCCTTAATGGCCGATGTTTTTACCCGCTGAGTTCCGCAGGCATTACCCTGCACCTGCCACACCAGGGCGGAGCTGGGATTATGGCCTTTTCACCATAAGCACAGCTAATGGTTTTGCAACTGCTTTTTAAAAGCTGCAATTTTTGGCCTTTTGCCCCCCCACCCCTTCTTCCTTTCTCCAACCCCCACCCCTCTTTCCATTCGCCCTCCTGCGTTGAGGAATAGCACTCTACGCGGCGAGCACAATGACATTTGTTCGGCTTGACGGGTAAATAGAGGGAAAGGCGAGTGCGGGGATGCTGATTTTAAAAGCCACCAGTCGGCTCTGGCTGAAATGACAAAAAGGAATGGTGTGCAACCGGTTGGTGGGGTGGGAGGTTTCGCCGCCCCCTCCTGTCCCCCCGGAAGTGCTTTCACCGGAGGCCATTAGTTGCCAGGACCTGCGTGGTCACCAAGTGTCAAGCTGCGTTTCCCCACCGTACTGCTCGGCCTCTCTGGTTAACTGCCAATGCTCAGTAAAAGCCTTATGAGGAACTCGATGGTTATCAACCTACTTAAACCACCTGCTCTGCTCTGCTCTGCCCTGGCTGGCCACTCTCTCAATCAGCGTTACATCAGGGAGAACAGCGTACGGCAGATTTTTAACGAAGTGGACTTGAATCAACGTGTATTTTGTACCTCCACACAAGGAAAACAAATGTTTGAAACATGCTCCAAATCCTCCAGTTACTGAAAACCATTACCTGAATCCTACTTACAAATGGTATACTATGCAACTTTCAAGTATATTAACTACAGGACAAAGACACCAGCAGTTACTGTGGTTTGACCTGCCATGAACGCTAACATCCACCTAGAGACTTCTCCTGAGGGGATGTGGACTCAAATCTCCTTCAAATCTTCGTGTTATTTATAGATGCCACATCTCAGGAAATAATTGAAAAAGAGAGCACATATGTCATTATTCCAGAGGAGAGGAGATAATATCTGGGAGATGTCAACTCAAAGACTACCTGTCTCAGGGAAAAAGACAGCTCAAATTAACCGGGTCATCATAGCCATGATTAGACTGTCTCTTTTCCTCTCTGACGCCCCAATCCCTTTTCGTAGGTAAGGAAAGACACTTAACTTACAGCCAATCAGAAGTGATTATTATAGAGTTGAGAATTCAGCTCCTTTTCTTTTTTTTTCCAATCTTCTTTTAATGTTTTAGATTTTGCAACCCGGGTCCTTAGTAAAGACCTTACACTGTGTGAACATGTGAGTTTGTGAAGAACTTGTGTGTGTTTATGTTTCTGACTATGCAGGTGCATCAAATCTCAACTGTCAAGGCATAGAATAAAGGAGGAGAAAGATCAGAGTGAGAGAGGGAGGAGGGAGAGAGAAACAGAAGGAGTAGGTTATACTATGTGATATAAATGCAGGCGGGTTGGGGAGAGGTGAGATGTGCATGAAATCACTCTCAGCCAGGCTCCACTCTGTCACAGAACTCCTTACCCAGCATGCCACGGGTCTTCCCCCCAATAAATAACACATGATTGAAATTGCAGTAAACTGACATGCCTCAACCCCTCAACACCTACCCCGAGGAAAAGGAGGAAGAAAAAGAGAGAGATAGGAGAAAAAAAAGAAAGAAAAAAAAGCTTTGATCACAGCCGAAATACCTTTTGCTTTCTTTTATCTTTTGGGCCGAATTGATTTTATGGCATCTATCACCTTCTATAACATTGAACTTTGAAAAGAACCTTGGAAACTGGAGGCCTTGTCTGAAAAGATCCAAACGCTTCACCTTACACAGTCTCTCTTTACCACCCCGCCCCTCCTCCCCCTCCTTCCTGCTCTCTCTCTCTCTTCCTGTCTCCCTCGTTCACCCTCTCTCACCGACTTTTTTATGTCCACAGGGGAATATGCAAATGCCCTCTGTGGAGTTGTGGAATTCTGCTTGACTAAGTCTTTTTTCGCCTTTCCCCGAAATGCCCGGGATAATATCCATGATGCATTTCGCCTGTGATTGGATATAATTTAGATGCGGCATTAAACAAATCTGCGTCATGCCTGTGCTGTACATCGGGCAGAGAGGCCCGTCTCTGTTAGGTTGTGCAGACAGGTGTCCACTCTGTCTCTCTGAATTTCTCGTTCCTTTCTATAATGGATAGAGTGTGTGTATGGGGGGCGGGGGGGGGGGGGGCGGTCGTAGGTGGCACAATTGTTCCATGAAGGACGAGGCGTCCTCTTTTTTTTTGGGGGGGGGGGGGGGGCGTCTTCTCACAAAGGCCTCCCTGACGCCACCCTCATCCCTCTACTCCTCTCCTGTCCTCCCTCCTCATGGGGTAGTGGAGGAGCAGTCCACTTAGGGGGGGGGGGGGGGGGGGGGGCGGCGGCATCCCTCCAGAGCCTGCGGACTGAGCCCTTGGTGTTATCCTCCCCCATCCAACATGGTCGCTCCACCGATTTCCAATTACGCCCCATAAAAAAGTTTCCATCTCTTTCCAAATGGCTGCTTCTTTATGAGTGGGTGCCCAGCTAGCCCCTTGGTGACCCACAGACCGCCTGATACAACAACGGGGCTGTAAAAAGCAAGGGGATAGGGAGACAATGCCGGATTACCAGACAGTACTACGGGGTCAGTGATATATTTACATTTAGTCATTTAGCAGACGCTCTTATCCAGAGCGACTTACAGTAAGTACAGGGACATTCCCCCCGAAGCAAGTAGGGTGAAGTGCCTTGCCCAAGGACACAACGTCATTTGACACGGCCGGGAATCGAACTGGCAACCTTCAGATTACTAGCCCGACTCCCTCACCGCTCAGCCATCTGATTCCATATATACATATACCCATATATATGGGACAAACAGAACCACTGTCAGAAGCGAAAGGACTGCCGGTGGTCAAGGAGCGAAGGATGAGAAAAGGAATCAAAGTTAGAGTGGGAATGAGGGGGATTACATCTAACAGGCCTCGGAGCGCCTTTTGAGTGACAGGTCAATCAAAATGGGAGATGCTGAACTTCATTGAACTCAGTCTTGAACTGACAGCAGACAGGCCGACATACAAGACGAGTAATTATTTGGTGATAATCCTAGTGGGAGACTCAATCTTTCAAACCACTAGAGACCATAACATCATCATTTGCAAAAGGTTTGGTATTGTTGAAGATGGAAAAAAAGAAAAGAAGTCTATATAAAACTGAATGGCTTCATTTGCTGTGGACAGCTAAATGGCTGTATGTCCATCCTATCAAACAGCAGTCGCAATTTCAAATTTTATGGCTCTGAGTTCTGAAGGTTTGCTGGTTAACAGCCAATCAGCATTAGTTGTCAAAATGTCTGGGCATTCACTATGATCTTGGCTGTGTTGCACATGAGCAGAGAGTACAAACAAGGCTCTATAACCTAGGATTTATAATTTCTCTCCTGTATGAACATGGGCAATATACAGCAAGCTGTGACAAGTTAGCAGTGGCTAGCCTCTTTAGACATGATTGGGATTCTACTGACACAATGTAATCAAGTTTCTGTCTGTATGAGTCAGTGTTGTGTGTGCGCGGCATTTATGTGTGTTTAGAGGTTGTACACATCTCCACGGGTGGCGTTTGTGTGTTCAATTCATTCGTGTCTTCACAAGTTTTTCCATGCTTCCAAATGCATGTTGTTGCATGTACATGTTCTTTATGTGTATGTGTGCACGCAAGTGTCTGTGTGTGTGTGTGTGTGTGTGTGTGTGCCTACCTGTCCACACTTTCAAATGTGAGTCAATGTCCCGAGTGACCTTGTAGGAAATAAACCTCCCACAGGTCGACCCATCTCCTCCTCTCAGTCATTCCCTGAGAGCACCCAGGCTTGAAATATACCTTGGTGAGCAGCATTACACCATACAGGTAGTCAGTCAAAATAACACCCTGCCTCAAATGTCACCACTTGCCTTGGTAATGACCAGCCTCGAACGAAAATTAATGGATACGCATGCTTTTCTAAACTGGGATGGGTCTTCCAACTGTCAGCGGGTTAGACCTCGTGAACTGCACACACACACACACACACACACACACACACGCACACACACACCCTTGACCGTGCACGTCACCTCGTTCTTCCATCTTATCAGGGAAAGTCATTAAAACGTAGGACCACTGTGTTCATCTGCGCTTTGGGATGCCGGGGGCTCACAGGGGAGAGAGCACCAGTCAAGTCGGAGGGGGTGGAGATGAAAAGATCCTGGTCGGAGCGCTGAACGTGCAGCTGGAAAAGCCTGAGGCCACCAACAAACACACCACCCTACACACCCGCGCACAGCGGGAACACGTGCATGCGCACATACGAACACAAACGCAGTTAGCACCCGCCACAGGTTGGAGCTGTTTGCGCACGCAGGCTAAAGATCCTTAGGCCCTCAGCATATTCTATGTTTTCCCTCCCCTCTGCACCTGTCTGTTCCGCCGCCCCCCCCCCCCCCCCAACCCCCACCCCTCGATGATTACGTTCAGTGATTAGATGTACAAACAGGAGGCTGCTCTTAGCGCGGCCCCTCTGTGCACGTGTCTGTTCACGGGTCATTGGGAAAAAGGCAAGCGCGTGCCCCCGCCTCCTCCGCGATGGCTCCCGGACACACGGGCAAATCAAATGGTAATGTAATGGTAATGAAATTCGCTAATTGTGGATTCCGAGCATCCATGCGAAGGAAAGCCCTGATCCCGAGGTCTGCTGCGGTGTTCAGCAGCTCTGTCTTAATGCTACGACCCTATGGGAGGGTACGTGGAAAAGAATGGGAGCCTTTTGGGGATTTTGAAAACTTCAAAACAATGAGCGTGCGGGGCAGGGGGCCCAGCCACCGAGTATGATTGCCCGGGTGCTGTCGCAACATTGAGGTGACATTGCTGACTCTCGTCATTCCTCCTTAATACTCCCTGGGTGGAACTGAGAGACTTAAAGATAGTCTTCCACCCCACTGTCTGAGGGCGATATCAACTTTCACTGAGGAGAAAAAAAAACCTGTCTCTCAAACGTTGTGGCAGGAAGACAGCCACAGAGGCCTGTAAAGCTGAGGAAAGCCAGGAGCTCTTTTTATCTCCCTGCCTGTGAGCGTCTCTGTGGTTTTGGGCAGTGATTAGCAAAGGGATCCCACGTGGGTCAGACTTTGCCGGAGGAGATCAGTGGGAGAGATTTGGAGCGCATTGGCTCCTTTGGAGTGGAGGGCGCAGTGTGTGAGTGACAGAAATGTTGGATGGATGGAGAAGGGAGCGAGAGAAAGAAAGAGACGCTTCTTGTACATTCAATTGCAGTATGTACCATATAATCACGGAGCCATTTTTATGACTTTGACCTACATGTTATATCAACATGAAGTGTCTGTGGTCATGGGAAAAAACGGTGACAATACCAAGGACAACTTGTTCTTGAGTTCTGTAACTTGATTTTTCTCAGAGTAGCCCGGCAGTATGCGACTTCTCCTCTCATTTTCTTTGTTTCTCTCTCCTTACTTCGTCTCACTGTTAAGACTGAGACAGGGCACTGTCAGTTAGAGTTTCAGGTATGCAGTAATTCAATGACCGTAAATCCCTGTATCAGCCAACGAACCTTGCCATCTGAACCCCCTAATTTGTTATATCTTCGTTTTGAAGTCTTTTTATGAACCTTTCACTCATAACTCTTTGAAAACCTGTTACAAAATGTCAGCAAAAAAATAAGAACAAAAACAAATTAAATAATTATGTTTCATTTGTTCCCCTTATTCTATTGGACCAAAGAGGTTTTAGCAAGAACTCCTGAGAGCGACTTCCTGTGTGGCTTAGCCGAAACATGAGGATGACTGTAAGTCAGGGCGTCAGACAGCAAATTGACTCGGCTTAGCAGCTTGCTCCAATTGTTTGGGAAACGGGACCTTTTCAAGTCCCATGCTTGCTGACAGACAGGGTTCATTCACTATCGGAAATTGCAAATCCGGTCCCCACCAAGAATCCAATCTTCTAAATAAAGGCTGCTTAACTCACTTAAAAGGCTTGTTCGAAATGTAATAGAAATATGATTTAAGGAGCAATTTGCTACATTGAAATCGGCATTAATTTTCATTTTCTCATGGCTTTCGTCTTGACTTTATAGTGCTAATTATGCCAATTACTGTGCCATTTACTTTAAAAGGAGCCCTGAGCTCGCTCCTGTTCCCCCAGCCTTCTTCACACCCTCGCCACAGAAAAAGAAAACCCAGCGATTTGCTTCCTAATGAAGGAAGTTGTTCCATTTCATTGAGTCTTCCCCCACCCTCCCCTTAACGTCCTAATGACTCTGATTCTGAGACAATTCATTTCTGGGAGAGACAGAGACAAAAATGGGGGCGGCGGGGGGGGGGGGTTGGCTGTGGAAGAGTCTGGAGCGAGGGAGAGGCAGTGAATATGGGAGAAACCGTAGAGGAAGAGAATACGAGGCAAACAGAGGCAGACTGAAACACTCAGAGAGATAAAAAGAGAGAGAGAGGGAGGGAGAGGGGGATCGAGGGAGGACCGGTTATGCATATGTTTGATAGAGATAAGTGATGTGTCATCTTGTGGTCTTTAATGAGATCTTCCAACAGTGGAGACGCATACGAAGCGTTGCTGCAGTGCCCGCTGGGGGAAATGGCCGCTGAAGGGGGGGCTAGGGGGGAAAGCACTTCATCAACTCTAATTGCCGCCTTGTACACACTGATCCCCATTGGTCTGCACTCCTCCGCAGTCATTGAGGATCCCGCTCTCTCTCCCTGTTCCCTCCCTCTATCTCTCTGTCGCTCTGCTTTCCTCATTTTTCTCTCTTTATCTCTTTGTTTTCCTCCCTGCATCCCTCTTCTTCTGTTTTCCCTCTGCCTTCACCCTCTCTCTTTCGCTCTCTCGTTTGCTCTCTCTCCCCCTCTCAATTTCCCCCGGTGAAAAAAAAACGTGCCACATAATTTCCGGTTGAACAATGCTCAGCAGAACAATGAGTCGGTAGTTAGTCTTTTGGAATGCAGCCTTGATTAATCAGGGTAAAAACAATGACTTCCTCATTGGCTGAGGTTCCCCCAGAGGTCTGCACGGAGTTTGGCGCGGCGGAAGTTTCTGCAGGAGTGGTACTTTTATTTCTCTTAGCCAAAGTTCCTGATTCAAACGGGAGCTTTGGCACTCTTTCATCTCACGTCCTTTGTTCCTTTTTGCATAAAGGTATCAAAGTCAAGGTCACTTTTGTAGGGAATTCAAAATGAGGAGGTGAGCCCAACTGTCATGGTTCCGTTTGGGGTTATGAAGCAGGATAATACAGTATGATGAACTCTGAGTTTGGTTCCCTGAAGACTACTCCGCCGTTCCTGCTCATCTCTTCATCACACAGTCAAACTTTGCATGTATGCAAATGTCTTTCGCTGATTGGACACGACTTGACCGGCCGTCCCAAAGCAGCAAGATGCTGGCCCGGCCTCAGACGTTTTTCCAAACACCATGGTCATGTTGGCGTCGTACACCAACGACACCACGCCGACTCACAAACAAACCAGCTGGAATAAGGATGTGCAGCCTGGCCGACGCTGAAGTGAACCCCCCAAGGACGGTGGGCACCCTGGCATGCGTGGGGACGGAAACACTGGCTCCGATCGACAGTCCATCGGAGGAGGTGTATGACGGAAGGTGCCTCGTGGCTGATCTGTGGGTATGGATGAAGGATGGCATGTTGGCAAACAAGTTGAGCCTAGTTGGGCGTCTGTTCTGAATTGGCGATGTGGGATTTAGCGCTTGAGAGGGATGGAGAGAGGATTGAAGGAGGAGTTGACAAACCGGAGGAATGGGGGGGGGGCGGCTGTGTCAGGTCTGCCGTGCAGCGGGGACTAAAGTGTTTACCAGCCCTTAAAATAAGGGTAAGACTGTCCTTTTGCCATTCTAGCGAACGTTAAACACTTTGTCAGTTAGCCTGGTGTTTTTGAGAAGGGAGCAATCTACTGCTAACAAATGGAATGAAAGTTTGCTATAAAAACATGTCCGATGTATTTTTTTTAATTATTAGTAAGTCAGGTTTGTTTCATGTATGAAATGTGGACTAGAGGGAATTGAAGCCAGCAATAAGACACGCAATACAAAGACAATGTGAATACGTATGGTGAAACCGAATACACAGACACAGGGAGCTATGACGCTGTTGGCTGGCTATCTTCACTGTAGACAGGCAGGTTAAGGCTACCATGACCCTGTCTGGATGCTCCGCTTCATCGACCAGGAGACAGATCCTGAGGAGGAGGAGAGATGTGAGCACCACCATCATGAGACCAGCCACAGATTATCATGAGATGAGGCCCTTGAGTAATGCTCATAAATATGTAAAGCCTCGGAATTGAAACGTACGAAAACACACAAGGTTGCATTTCTCCTCGACTTCCTGCCAAGGATGAGATCAGTCATTTAGAAACAGGGCAGTAGCTATGTCCAAACATGGAACGTTTTTTTTTCAGAAATAAAGACAGTTTACGGTCAACAGTCTTTGTTTGCTGCAGGGTTTTCCTTGGGTTTTCGACCAGAGACACAACGATGAATTGTCTTTGGTCCGGATCTTACCCTCGAACCAAGTTTTTTTTCCCTTTAATCCTCTCACAGTAAACCTCCACCAAGTAGAGAACAGACTGTGTTCTCAACAATAGGCTGGTGCCAGCGTAGGAGTCAAGGGGTGGGAGGATCATTCACCAGCTCGGTGTACCAGCCAGGCTGCGTTCACTACCCCGACTGAGATGGGCAGGTTTACTGCACGCTCCCCTCCGTTTGATTTACCTCCGTCTGTATGATACAGCGCGTTATCCCTTTGTTGAAATTGTCTGGGTCCGGGTTCACCCAGGCGTTAAATCTTCACAGTAAATTTGAGGTTGTTAAATGAGTTGAGGGGAGGGAATGAACTTCAGCACCTGCGTTGCCAGGCGGCGATCGGGACAGGGTCGCACGCCGGTGCTCCACCAGCAGAGGTAGCAGAAGCCCATCGTTTTGAAGGGTTCAAATGTAAACCTCAGGATCTGCTTCACAATCAGTGCCGAGTCATGGACCAAAACGCGAGCGGAAAAAGACCTTTCATTGACCTCACATGGGGAACCCACGTCACAGAGAATGTGAGGGTTAATGACCTATGAACCCCAGGTAGTGGAGAGATGTTTAAAGGAGTTAATTGACTTCCAAGGTTGAAAGGTACATAATTATCAATGGTACGTCTTTATGACAACCCCTGACCTCCAATTACAATTGTGCATATCAGAAGTGAGGTTAATTTAGCCCTCAGATCAGTTTAGCCCAATCGCCTTTTGCTGCACCCGAGGGTGATAATCACATGCATGAGGGAAGCAAATGTATTTCCTTTTCAGTTTACAGTGATCACCAGCATACTTTATTGCTACGCGCTCTGTATTAATTGATTGCATTCATCACTATCGCAAAGCATGACTGTTAATGAAACCGGACTAAATGTGCACTTGAAAGCATCATTAGTTATGATTGAAATGAACGCAAAACAATTACGAGGGTAGAGACTCTGGACTGTGCACTGCTCTGGCACTCTCATGAGTTAGACCTGGGGATCCCCTGATTAGCTGTGCACATTTCAGAAACGCATCCGATTCCCCTCTGAAAATATATTCCAGGGCCTCATATGTGGCCTAACATTATCGTGGTGCTGATAGCATGCTCTTCCTGTCTCTATTCATTAGGCCTGACACCTAAACTGGATTAGACAGGATGTAGCTATGTGGCCAGTTTGGACTTTAAGCTGGTAAATGAGATAGAAAAAGCTTAGCAGCAATTTAAGCTTATATGTAAGCTGCCCATGCTGCTAAAGTCCTCTTTAGGTAGAACAGTCGGGGTGTTACACATCTGAAGTACATAGAAGGGGAATTTGGCGGGTTTTCATACCATTTTATTTCGAGCAGTGATTTATAGTAAATGTACCATCCCACTAATTTTATAAATCACCCCTTCCACACACACGCACACACACAGTTCTTACACAGATGTTAAGGGAGAGACTCCTCCAGACTGAGTTCCCCGATGACAACGGAACGCTATCTATGGTGAGGCCGTGAGGGCACTGGAAGTTTGTTGTTGTTTTGTTTGTTTGTAATAAATGGGCTAAGGAAAAGGGTCTGTAGAAGCGACCGTGGAATCGCATTTTTTGCACGTTTTTCGGAGAGACACATCGCTCCAAAGTAACATTTTTGCTGAACAACCAATCGTGAGTCTTTGAAGGGAGAAGCACCGGGAGGGGGAAACAAATCCTTTTCTACTGTAACCCTGGAGCTGGTAGGTAGGACTAAACAATGACAGCATGTCCTTGAGTTATAAATATATAATACTCCTTAGGTGGTGCCGGGAGACAGCAGATTTTGATTGGCTCTCGTTATAAATCATTCATAACTGCTACCATCAATAATTAACATTCCACCCAGCCTGAATCCTTTATGTAAATAATGTCACACATTGGAAGGTTACAATTGTAAATCTGCGTAGGCAGCAGTTTGTGAACTTTTGATTGTGGGCTTAGGGGGTGCCAGATTCATTTTTTCCAACCCCTTTCTCTCTTTCCTGTCTCCGTACTCTGATGTTTAATTTAAAAAAATTGTAAACGTGACGGCTTGATAAGTGTTAAATAATGCAGTGGGAAAGATGCAACGAACACAGTGCAGTGTTTTTCTTTGCGATGTTCATTTTTCATTTGCGGCTCGTCAAAAAAAAAATTCTCATTGGCTCCAGATTTGTGTTCATCTCTATGTATGATAAATCTGGCTAAGGTTCATAATGACATAAGCACAATAGCCCTGTTCCAAGCTACAAGCCTATTTTGTACACAGAAGCCCTACTCAGCAGAAACCTGAAGAATGCACTTAGCTCTATTGTCAAAACCAAGATTATATTCTCCTGTTTTGGCTTGTTTGTGAAACAAGTCCTCACTTTGTGTCCATTTTGGCCCGAAAAAGCTGATAAGTGTAAAGCGTCCATCCGTCTACCCACGCTCAACTCAAGCCAGCAGAGTTGTGGCACGGTCAGGAAAGACACAAGACCCATGTTTAGCATCCGTCAGGTAGCTGAGGTGAGCTTCTGTGGCACTGATGCTGAAATCAATCATGGCTCATTAATGACAGGTGTGAACGCTAGCATCGCTAGCACGTGCCTCCTCATGCTGTCACATCACCATAGGGCCTCTCTCTTCCCTGAAGCACCTAATGGATTTTCTACTTTTACATAGGTGGAAAGGAATGAATGACGAGTGCCTGCTGTGTTTGGGGGAACAAAAAGCCGGGCATTGTTTATAAAATGTTAGTTTAAAGGGATTTCCGAGCAGCCTATCGGTAAATAATTCCTTGTGCTGACCTCAGACAAGTATATGGTGCCTTCTGTTGCACAACACTCCATCACACCAAAAATGCCAACACTCAGAAGGGTATGAAAAGCACAGTGGATCATGACATGTTGATAACATCCTCTTAAAACCTTTCAGTTTACCGCATGCGTTAAAACATTCATTCATGACTGCCTCTTATTTTAATAAGTTTTACTGTGAAGTGTTGTCATGGATCTTTTCAAGAGGTGCCGAATTGGCACTTGAGGAACATCAAGGCACGTCCATTAAGGCACACCCCTGCAAGTTAACTTGAGTATTTCTATGTCAAGTTGAGCATGTGTCTGTTTATCTTGTTCAGTTCACATGCCACGAAAGCAGTGTGTGCCACCTTATACAATAACTGTTTAGTAGCTGCTGTAATGAGGGGGAAACTAGTTTGGGGCTTGTCTTCTTTTCCATCTGCGAAGCCGCGATCACTGTGATTCATGTCTCATGTTTACTGTTGTTTGTCTTTTCTAAGCCGACTTTATCTCCTGTGCCATCTCCTCCTGTGTCTTCCACCGACACCGCAACTTCGCTGATGGACAGGGCTGGTACTCTAGTGTCCTATAAAGCACCTCAGCAGGCGATAATACGAGCGAAAGCCCAGCCGAGGACTGCAGACTGGCACTTTTGTCATGTTAATGTAGCCGCGTATGACGCTTTGCAAATAGGATTTACTGTACAGGCCTCTATGAAATGAAATTGCGGTCTCATAAAATGTACTTTTAAAGAAATTGTGTGAGAGGCCTGTGGGCAGTAAATTAAACTCCTCTTCCTGGATTAGATGAAGGAGGAAAAGAGGGGGCGGGGCGGTGGTGTGGATCAGAATGCCGTGGAGATGTAGGCAATTCTGGGACTCTGTGAGAGCAAGTGCACATACAGGGAGGTAATGGATCCACACCTATCCATTTCAGGTTTTAATCTGTTTCATTCTTTTTCATTTTCTTTGCCGAGGCAATCGATCGGCTACAATAATTCATAATCCGAGTTGGAAAGCTGTCTTAAATTGGCTCATCTAGTTCAAACTCATAAGCAATGTGTGTCTGAACGGAGTTTGTTGTTGATGTGATGATGTGTGTGTGCGAGTGTGGATATGACTGTGTTAGAGTATTTAAGTATGTCATTATCCCCCATGCGGTGGAGTAGTTTAGTTTTGGCCAGTCTGCAGTAGATACACTCAATGTGCAGTTGATTTAGAGCTGAAATCTCTCTCGCTCCTGTCACATTTAGAAGTTTAAGGGCAAATCTTGGGAGATTTTCCACCCTGCAGGCTTACTTTGGGCCTCCCATTAAGAGACACTTAGCAGCTGAGCCGTGTTCCCTATTACAGACCATTTCGAGTCCATGAAGTCTTCACACTCCTACCAACATAGAGCCTCGGGCAGTGGTCCTACTTCACAACCCCTTTAACAGCTTCCCTTTATCAGCCCTCTTAAGCCCAAAGACTTTATTTGCTGGTGCTGGGCTGGGGGTTGGTGTGCACCATGAGGAAGGTTGTGGCCGTGGTTTAGAGCCTGGATAACATACAGTTGAATTGAACAATTTCTGGGGCTTCATGCAGAGTCTGTGGTCCCATAAATCACTTAACTTGCTTTTTAAAGTGCCCTCAACCTTTTCAAATATGTTCCATCCTAGTTCCTCTGAAGTCCAACTTACCTAACACTAGTTTTCCACTTCTGAATAAGCAACCTCTCTGACTTCTAAATGCTAAACATTAATTTTTCTCCTTGAGAAATAATGCAATCAATTCTATGAAAGGAGAAAGGTCAAGAGTCATATGAAAATCAAATTGTGAAGGAAATTTGTGAGAGACTGACTAGTTCAATAGGGTAGAATCTTTTTGAGACTTTTTTTTCCGAGAATTTAGGTCATCCGAACATTTTTACAAAGACTCTCATCATTGCCATCATGTCAATCTTCACAATTTTCAGCCACATGGCAAAGGACAAATGATAAGAAAAGCCTGCTCTGACTTCACAAAACCTTAGACTGAAATTTTGATAAAGAAACGCATCCTGGAGCGTGCCGTGCCACAGCTCCATGTTTCCTCCTTCCCTTTGTTGTTGCATGTGTCCCACATGTGACAACAGGGATGAGGCTGAACTGTGGATCATGTGTCCATGTGTGTCTGCAGTAATCGCCACGGAGAAGGTGAATAATGAGGCTGTGTGGGAGACATGACGAGCCTCTTGACAGGTGACAGGTCAGCTTTGTCGTTGGAGACAAAGGACTCAAGGAAGACAGAATGAGACAGGCACGGTCACAGGAAATGGTCGAGGAGGGGGCAATGAACACCGGCAAACTATGAAAAAGCATGCATACCTTATCCGAGTGGTGGAGAGACATCCAGCAGTTTTCCAGAGGTCAAACTTGAACAAGCTTGAAGATGTCTGAAAGCAAATCTGTACATACATTTTCACATATACTCTCGGAAACCATTCCCATTTTTTTTTGTATGCATTCCCTAGGCCTCTACTCAGAGCATATACTGGGTCTGCAAAATGTCCACTACTTGTCCTCTTTTTCTCTCATCATGTCTTTCTTTCTGACTTCCCCCACCCACTGTCCCTTCTAACTTCTCCTTTCCATTCATCCCTTCTCATTTTGCCATCCCTTTCCTTTTCACTTGCCGTTTGACTTTCACGTCACTATCTGCCTCTCTCACGCTTTCCTCTCGTTCACGCTCTCCCTCTCCCTCCCCCTCTCTCTCTCCCTCCCCCTCCCGCTCTCCCTCTCCCTCCCGCTCTCCTTCCCCCTCCCCCTCCCCCTCTCCCTCTCCCTCTCCCTCCCCACTCTCTTTTTTCTAACCCTGGTATTTCATGCACCATTTCTCTGTTTAATTGCAACGGGGTGAAGTTCCCACATCTTCCTCTGCGGCTCTCTGCTCCCCCGTCTGCTGCAGCCTGACGCTGCTCATTTAACCTCTGATCCGGGGCCAAACTAGACCAGCCTGGGATAGGCTTTCAATCTTAAGGCCACCCTTCCAGGGGGTGTGTTTTAGCGGGACTCTCGTTTGACGCAAATGTCTTAGAGTTGACACTGAGACACTTGTTGACACAATGACAGTGGAGTTTGGGATTTAGATGTCAGTTGTGGATTTGGATTTGTTGACCTTTGGCTTTTTATCTTACCTGTACTTTCTGATTTGGGTCTCAGAAAGCTCATTTGCTACGACTGGACTTAGATGCCAGCATTTGGAAGAGTGGCACTTCAAGTGCCAAAGAAATAAAAAGAATGGCAGGAGTTGGGCTTGCTCCATTTGCTTGAGCGCCACACTCCAGCTGTGACACTCTTTTGTTTCTTTGATGTCCGTGTGGCTGCGACGGAGGAAAAGCACAGCTTTTTAAAAACGGCATTCATGGAGCTGTAGGGTATGTATTAAAGTCCTTAAGGGCTTAATGTCTGGAATTCCCAATGTAAGACAGTCTATTGAATCATTTAACAGGTTTCGAGAGCTACTTGAGAGCATAATTGTCTTTGTTCTTCGATTTCTATTCTGTCGCTTTGTCACTGAAGCCAGGCGTTTCCATAGCGATGCCATTCAGTCAACATGCTTGTGCTGTAAGGATACACTGCAGGTGAATAATAACACGCAGACAAATATGGCTATCCTGTGTAAAAACCCAATACAACACTAGACACGTTTGTTAGAGGCCCTAGCATTTGTGTAAACTACTTCGGGAAGTGTGTCAACCTTTTATTATGGGGTGATGATTTCAGTTCTCGTCCAAGGTTAGGTGATATTGTTGTGGGAAAACATCAATATTTTGTCATTTTTTTACAACCATTTTATGTATGGAATCACATTTCTCTATAGCCTTGCAGCACCATTTTAGGTATGATACTATGTATTGTGAACACATGTTGAAAGGGCACAGAACTACTGTAGTAGTGAATGACACTGTTCGACCTATAAACCGTTTCAGATAAATGTTTATGGTTTAGATATATCCCTCATGCATCCCCTGAGTAATGTAAGTGCAACAGGTCCTACTCAAATGATTTCCTTGTCATCAACACATACTCACACAGGCATCTATGACACGTTCAATCCATTAGTACCCTTTCCGTGTCTACAAAAACACACACACACACATGGCACAACTCTAAAACACACACACTCCACAGAGATACCCTGAGTAATTATCGGCTGTTAATGATGGCTGTGCATCAGTAGCGCTTCAACCATTTATTACAAGAGCTCTTCCAGCCCCCTACAGGCCCTGTGAGACTGCTTATCACACACCACACCACTTGATGGGCTTAATCCAACCCTATTAACCAACCGAAAAGTGTGTGCGCTGGATGTAACGTCTGAGTTTAGAAACCCCTCTTCTGAACTAACTTGAGTTTGTTTATTTGTTTATGAACTTGAAGTTCATGATCACGTCTACCCCACAGCTGTGTAAAAAAAAGAGTTTCATGTTTGCTTTGTTAATAAAATGTTTGCGCGGGGATTGGGTGTGTGTGAACAATTATTATATATGCTTTATCTTCTGAAGCACTGTACTGTATATCTTTTCTACTTTTCATGCTTGGACTACATCAGACAAATACACTGCCCTTCTCGATGGGTCATTGGTGATCCGATAGTTAACATGGATGGGTCATCCCTCACTCTAATGCCCCAGAGGAGTCACCCCAGCCTAACCCTCACCCCACCCTCACCCATTGCATGCTTTTATACATTCATCTCTTCCCTCCATCCTGACCTCTGTCACAATCCAGCACGGGGGGGGGGGGCTGTCTGTGCAGGGGGGAGAGAAGGTCGATAATGGCCACTCACCACACAGTAAGGCTGTGTCATCCTTCTCGTAATGAGCTGTCGCCCCGATGCGTGTGTTTGTCCAGCAGAGTCTGCTGGGACTGCGTGAACGTGCCGGAGCACTTGTCGAGGTAAGGACCGGAAAAGGGGGCCACGAACGTGGACGTCGTCTTTCGAAACCGCTTCCATTCGGATCGAATGCGCCAGGCAGCCCTAGCATTGGCCCGGCGAAGCTACTCCTGTTTCCACTGGGATGAACGGGCTCCGGTACAGCATCCGTCCCCTTTTCTTCACCACACGCTGACACCCACCCCGCATCCGACAGCGTTCCCTCGGCCTTTCTCAGTTCTCTTGTCACGGCTGTGTGGTAAAGGAGAGGGGGGGGAGAGGAAGAGGAAGGACGAGGAGGTGCGCCCGGCCCGTCAGACCTGAGCGATTGATGTTTGAACAGTGGCCGACCTCGCCGAGCACGGCCACCTCAGGTGGAGACAGGAGTAAAGGAGCTCCGAGTACATTTTTAAACAGGAGCCTCGGCTGTGATTTATGTCTCAGCGATCCATTAGGTGTGCCTGGGAGCTTGTTAATGGAGTTGTGTTTAACCCCGGCCGCATGCTGAAACTTTAGCAAGGCCTGGGGACATGCTATTTGTCATTAGCTCTATCCCTCGGTCAAGCTAATCTTAGGCTTTGTTTGATCTGCTGTCATGTAGTTTCACAGAAAGCTATCAATAAACAGGGTCTACCGACCTCCCTTGTGTAACAGGTCTCGACACTGGCAGTGACATCATGTTTTTCTTTTTTGGGTGACAAACAGTACTTTTTGGCTATGGAAACTTTAATAATTAAATGGAACAAATTGCTACACTTCTTGTTGGTCTACACTAGTGAAATTGATGAAATGCTTGTTTATAAAGCACGTGGCATTTAAATGCTGCACCTGGGATCTCCTTGTCTGGATGCTAATGGACTTAATTTGCCTGTTTTGTAAAAGGTGGTCTGGTTTAAAGACCACGCAGAAATTGATTCGATTTGTTTTTATCCTGTTGATAAGTTACCGGCAGGAACATTTCGTTTGAGTTTGGACGTCAAATTTGAACATGCTTTGCTTTATCTCTCAGTATCTGGCGGTGAAGCTTCACCTAAACATTGAATTTATCCGGGGGAGAAATGTGTTGAATATCAACAGAGTTTTGTGCTTGCATAAATACCTGTTCAAGTCCAGTAGGGATCCATTGCTCAGAGCACTACGGCAAGTAAACATTTTGTGAAAGCGAAGGCCTAAACTGCTATCACCCTGAGACACACGAGAGAGGGGGAAAGAGTGTTGGCAATAACACTGTGCAAGAGGTGTCATTCCCACAATTATAAGATCAATCCCTTGCAGGATGAACTCAGGAGACAAGTTGTGTAGTGAGCTTATTCAGCAGCATTAGACTCCACACTCAGCACATAGCCCCATGTCCTGGCAAGGTAATACATTTTTATTACTCGTGTCAGGCCGTTTAAGGGTAACCCACTATGCAAATGATGAATTCTTCCTCCGGGTTTACAATCCTGCTGACAGTTTGGAGAAAAGTTGAGCGTCATGATATTGATTTTCCCTCCCAGGCCCAGGGTTGTGAGCTATTTTGTTCTGCTAGATTTGTACCTAGTATAAAACTGAGAAAGTAGTCAGTTATAATAACTTGCTTCCTTTTCTGACTTGGATACTCAAAAGTGAAAGTTATTTATGATGTTTTACATTTTGCCTAAATAATCCAATATTCCCAGTTGTACATACTGTACAGTATTATTGACCAAGCCTTGGGCAAGTTATGTTAACATGTGGAAAATGTGGGTAGTCAGGAAAGGCAGTATTATTTAATCACAACTACGTGAAACAGTAGCTCCAATAAAGCACAAGTCAGAAGCAAGGAGCTGAACACCATGCTTTCAAACTCAAATGTCGAACTGGGGGATGGAATTTTCACAATTGTCGGACTTAAAACCCCTGAGCAATAGATGGAGGTTGGAAGAAGTATGAGAGGAAAAAAAGATGATGGATTAGAAGAACTAAACCGTAGGGGCCACACAGAGGTGCCAGGCAGTAAAAGAGGCAGTTTAGCTGTAAATAAGATCTCCCCACTGGTGGCTAACTGTGCTCTGCCTTTGTCTGGCCTTTTATGTGTGAGGACTGAGAGAGACAGATTAGAGACAGACCTCAGGGTCCCTAAAAAATTGACTTGTTATAGCAAGGATTTGTCGCTTTAATGTATAATCAACTATTCTGGTTCATTTACTGTAACAATAAATCAAATGTTTTGTCATTTGTCAACTTTTCCCAAACATTTTACTGTATACCGTATTTTTCCAGTATCTCATAAAATGCAAGAAATGCTCCGATCGATATGTGTTGATATACAGTGCTGAACGTTTTTTTTTGTCATATTTTTATTGTGATACTTTTTCCTCGTTCAAAGCAGCATGACAAAGAGCAAGCCCAACTCGTTAATCACAGCTTACCCTGAAGGGAAAACACATTCAGCTACATTAATTTCCCCCTGCATAGTGGCTGAGGGAGTGATTAATTTATGAACAAGAAGCAGGTTAAAAAGCACCAAATGGAGTCATGGAAACAAACTGATACATTGAACTTTACAGAAGTTCATGCGACGCATTGTCTTTTTGTGAAATATTAAACATAGGTGATTTAATTCTCATGACGTTGTTAAATGACCTCACAAAATGTAGAAAACAAATAGAAAAATACATCTGTAAGGATAAGTAACACCCCCCCCCCCTCTCCCAGCCCCCCATCGCAACTACAAAAAAAGACGAACGCACATCCTGTATTACACCTCCCATTTAAAAATCAGGTGTCGTTCATAATGTGAGTTTGTGTTTGAAGGAGCGGTTCATTAGCACGAATGAGCGTGTGATTTCCAATGCTTTGATGTGACTTCACACGCCAGAGCCGGATTGGGACGGCTAATGAAGCTCTGAAAACGATCGGAGAGTTCAGCGAATGTCAGCGCTTCCTTTGACATTAAAAGTTAACAAGAGACCATAAGTCCCTTTGATATGACGCACCCAAGTTCTGTAAAGCTTTTGATATTTAGTTGAACAAACTCCAACACTAGGTGTTACAAAATGGTACATTGTGCGAAGACGCCCGACGTTGACCAACAAGAGAGTTGGAAAACAAGTAACCGAAACAAAATCGACTAGATCTTAGGTACTTCAAACTTGACGTAGGACTTACCTGCCCTACCTGCTAGTTAACGGCATCATTTCCCAGATTGAATGTTGAAACTCCCGCAGAAGTATGCTGAAACATCCATCAACCACGTGTAGTTCACGTGTTGGTCCATTATAGTAGTCAGGTGGCTGAGCGGTGAGGGAAGTGGGCTTGTAATCAGAAGGTTGCCATTTCGATTCCCGGCCGTGCGAAAATGACGTTGTGTCCTTGGGCGAGGCACTTCACCCTACTTGCCTTGGGGGGAATGTCCCTGTACTTAATGTAAGTCGCTCTGGAGAAGAGCGTCTGCTAAATGACTAAATGTAAATGTAATGTAAATGTAATTATTCAAAAAGACTTTCTAACAAGAATAATGAAATCCCTTAAATACACCTCGAACGTTGCTATGTTTTTCTGCTCTCATTGTGTTTCTCACCTTAAGCTGCATATACACTGTAAACCCAATTGTGGCCTGAAAAGTGACGACACAGGTACCTGTATTGATGGTGCTATGTTAATTAGCTGCCTGTTGATTAGATGCTTCTTCCGAAGGAGAAAAAGAGCCTAATTAATTTCCAGGTTCAAGCTTTGATGTGTCTAATTGCTCTAAGCTTCCGAACTTCATTAGTTGGAGCGACTTCCTCAAAGGACGTTGAGCGGGGTCCCTATGGTTGCCGTGGCAAAGCTCTAACTGCATATTTATAGACATGTTATTATTAGACATGCTACACAGGCTTGCTGCTCCTTCAGCTATCCAACCCGATCCGTGGACTTTTTCTCAGGTCAGTGGTGAAAACATACAGCATTTTCTTGCTCTATGTTGCGCTACCTCGCTCTCACCTCTGGCTGATTCCTGTCCATTATGCTGGCGATGGCAGACTGAATTGGTAGGCATTAATGGGAGTCAGATGGCTGAGTGGTGAGGGAGTCGGGCTAGTAATCTGAAGGTTGCCAGTTCGATTCCCAGCCGTGCCAAATGACGTTGTGTCCTTGGGCAAGGCACTTCACCCCACTTGCTTCGGGGGGAATGTCCCTGTACTTACTGTAAGTCGCTCTGGATAAGAGTGTCTGCTAAATGTAAATGTAATGCAGAGGGAACCGTGTACAGGATATAGGTGGACTAACAATGTTTGAATTCTCAGTCAATCTGACCAGGAAAACCAACTTTATGAAATAACGACGCAAATGGGAACATGATTTTCTTGGAATAGCCATGTTGTGCATCAGTTGTGAGCGTGACATGATGTCTTGTTTTTTTTTTTTAGGGTTGTTGTGGTTTGTTCAACGCAGTAAACACACAGTACGTGTCAATGAGAATATGTCTCATCAGATAGACTGGAGATCTCAGATGCCTGAAGTCAATTTAAAGTTTCAACACAGTCCAATTTTGACTGAAGTTTTAGAAACAAACCCAGGCTAACCCAAAGTTGTATTGATTGACCTTCAGATAACGGGGACCCACATGGAAGTCTCGACTCTCAATAACAGTTTAGGAAAAAAAATATATTGATTTCCTCGCTCCCCTATAAAAACAAAATCTCAGGGTTACTTGGAACCTTTGTGGAGCTGTCGGCTGCTGGCAACATATTGGAACTCTCTTTGTCTTTGATATTGATAAAAAAATGCACTAAAGGGAGGAGTCAGGTGGCTGAGCGGTTAGGGAAGCGGGCTAGTAATCAGAAGGTTGCCAGTTCGATTCCCGGCCGTGTCAAATGACGTTGTGTGCTTGGGCAAGGCACTTCACCCTACTTGCCTCGGGGGAATGTCCCTGTACTTACTGTAAGTCGCTCTGGATAAGAGCGTCTGCTAAATGACTAAATGTAATGTAATGTAAAGGTTGAAATTAAAGGACAATCATCCAAAACCGTTTAGACTGGCGAGTTCAGATGATGACACGACAAGAGAATCTGCTAATTTATCTTAGTCTTCCTCTTAAAATCAAATGATTATTTGATCATCTACCTAGGATTCATGCCATTGCACTACTGTAATGGTATAAGCAAGAATAGCAGAAAGAGGAGGGTGGCAAATGGTAAGATGATGGGAGGGATGGGCAGGAAAAAAGAGAGAGAACGAAGAGAGAGAGACGAGCACTCCAAGAGATTGATTAAGGCTTCATATTGAGGGCTGCAGCATTTGACATCACCCTGTTTGTGAGGAATGTGTCTATTAAAACTAATGATTCAGTCGCCCAGTTCCAGCAATCTGAACCCAATTGACATTTTGTAGATGAACATGCCAGCGGGCACGGGAGGATGTGCTGGCCTGCTCCCCCTCCCCTCTGCCCAGAGATGGGCTGATCCCACTGACATCTTATTACTTGGAACGATTCATATCGACAATGACAAACTTTTTAGGGTGAATCTTCTGGCAATTTTTCCGCCCCTTGGATTCTTGAGGACGATTAATAAGGAAGAAGACATATTGTAGAAGCAAACTGACAGGCTCCAATAATAGTCAGTCCACCAGTGTTGTGTGTCCCATTAATGCGTTGCCTGTCACTAATTTTGAAGGTAATGATGGTGGTGGTGGGGACTGTACTGGTACTTGCTGTAATAGCTTAGACTGTTTTCTCAGTGACTACATCCTAGATCCAAACTGTCATACTTAACACCAACCCAATACCTCATAAAAACGTCAATCAGCTATCCACATAATGTGGAATATATTGTGTTGAATATTGTAATGCGGCAAATGACCAAATTGTATGCTAACACAGAGTGACTGGAGCTACAAATAGTGAAACACGTTTCGAGTGCCGCTTTTGGTGGGTTCGGCTGGGAAAGAGGGAATTCTGCTCATTATCGAGTTCCCGAAGAAGTGTACAAAGCCCCTAAGTCTCTCTCTCTCTCTCTCTCTTCTCTCTCTCTCTCTCTCTCTCTCTCTCTCTCTCTCTCTCTCTCTCTCTCTCTCTCTCTCTCTCTCCCTCCCTCTCTCTCAGGCCCGAGTAGTTGCTGACTCCTGGAAATACCTTTTTTTTCTCTTTCTTTCTTTATTTCTTTCTCTGTCTCTCTCTCTCTTTCTCTGTTTCTTCCAGGCTGTTTGAGGACACCAAGAGGACGATTGACCTCATCTGTTTACGTGCGTGACCGTCCGTGGTTCGGCTGTGCCAAGGGAGGAATAATTGGTTTTCTGCCTTGTGTTTCCACAATGGTATTATCATCATTTTATAATGAAATGTGTTTTTTAAAGGGACAAGGCACAGGGGGATTTTAGTTGCAGTTGTTGTTTTTGTAGACATTCAGCAAATATTGCTCCGGCGAGCTTCCACTTATTTACATGGGATAATAAGGCAGGACACTCTGCACTGTATTAGGGATACACTGTATACGCACACACACACACACACACGCATGCACACACACACGCATGCACACACATGCGCACACATGCACGCATACCTACACACACACCTCTACAATCCCCTGATGTCCTGAGCTCACGCTGTGAAGGATTGGGTGTATAATCGACGCCGCTTTCTTCTAAGTTCGGATCACTTTGTATTCTGATGAGTGTGTCTGTCGAGTCTCATCCCAGCCCTCCCACACCTCCCACACCTCCCCAACAATGCCAGTTTAAGTCGTTAAAGTCAAAGTCCCTTTAGCAAAAAAGATCACTTTTAATTTGGCTCAGACTGCCAAAGTGATAAAAGCACGGCTACTGATGATCCATAATTCAGACTCATTAAGACACATTAAAGTCACGGCCCAGATCTTGATTCCTGCTGACAGCACAGAAAGGAAAGTCTTCATCAGCAGCTAACAAGGATTTCAGTCCCAGAACAGGGCCTAGGGGCCTGGCGTCCGCTGGGCGATGGGAGGAGGGCTGAGTAAGGATGTAATCACCATCGTCACCTGTGAACACACCTTCTTATAGCAGGGACTCAGAACAGAGCTCTAAACCAACGTGCCAAACATCTGGAGACACCAGGAAGTTGCGGGTGTGGCAGGCGTCTGCAAAACATAACCTCTGTCTCGGACGCACAAAAGCCTTCCCGTTCCGTAATTGGGGCTCAATTACGAATGTAGTCATCAAATGAGAAAAACGGGACAAAATTGCCGGCGACGTGAGCCATCCAATATTCATATGTTTTTCCTGAGACAAAGCCTCTGTTTTGCACATTATGCCTTGTCGGGCTGCCTCCCGCTCCCCGTATTTACATTTGAAAACACTGGAAAAGTCATTAATTAAACGCTAGACCAAAGTATTCTCACTGGGTTGCATCGGGGCCGATCCGCCCCACTGAACCGTCTCCGTGTGCCCTTGGCTTTTCCAGCGGGGGGATAAGGTGTGTGTGTAGCGGGGAGGGGGGAGAATCTACATATTGCACTTGTTCCTGTCAACCTATGGGCCATATTGGAGCAGCATTGTCATATATTTGCATCATAATCACCTACATCCATGCATTAACCAAATCCTTTTCTTTCTCTGAAACAAAAGCCATAAGCAGACAAGCGTAAATAGCGTGCGTTCCGTTTGATTTGGGTTTTGTGATTTGCATGTCCTTTCACCACTCGTGTCACTAACAGTCTGTCTATGTAGTCGTTTTTGTTTGTGCGGTTTTAATGCATTCTTGTTTCCACATATTACCATTTATTCATGGTTTCAGCACACTTGGTAAGTGCGCATATATTAATTTGTGTTTATTTGTGTGTATGTGTATTTTGTACGAACATATTGTTCCCTGAAGAAAGATGTCAGAGTCAGTGGATGAGATTCACAACTAAAACTGCTTGAAGGTTGAACGAATTGAACTTGACAAGTCCCAAAGTCTGAAACAACATGGATGAATGACACAGAAGCCCAGGACAAGTTCATCGTTTTAAAGCAGGATAAAAGTTTGGACTATGCAAAACTGACATTTTCCTCTGAACATTCAGTACACAAACTGTACTGAATGTTAGGATAAATTTTTTTACTATCATTGTTCTTACGTCAAACAAGAAAGAAGGAAAAATATAGGAGTTGTGAAATTCTGTGTAAGCTAATGAGGCCCTCAGAGTTTTTCAGCAAAACAGACAGCTCAGTGCCAGTGGAATGTGTGTCACTACTTTCCAGCCAATTAAATGTTGTTTTTACCTATTGCAGCTTAAAAAAAACAACAAATGGAAATAATTTCTAGCAATAAACCAAATCTAATTATAAATAGTTCCCCTACACACTTTACAAGGAGGGTAAGTTGAATTTACATTCAGTCAATAACATTAGTATCATCATGATATTCACTACGACCATGATCAACATCATCAATATCATTCACATGCCCATCATCACCCTCATATTCATCACAACTAGCTTCCTTATCCCCCTCCTTCTCATCATCACCATCATCATCTTCAGATCATCTAAACAGGATACCGTGGGTTTACCGAATGTATCCGGATCCAACAATGATTGATAGAGGTAGTGATTCACTCTTAAATATTACAGCAGCTCTGTTTTGACATTAAGTATTCCAAACATAGTGGACCGGTCCCTTGTATATCTCCACCTCGCGATATTACCAGATAATTGTCAGACAAATTTGACACAGCCTTCCATTTGCCAGGCATTAGGACGAGGTGATAATTAACATGCTACACTCACAACTCCCACAATTGGTTTTTACAATTGGCTCAGTGCAAGGTCTTCCCAACAGCACTTATGTCATTAATATAACAAAACCATTTTCAAAGGACTACACGTGTTGGAGGAGTTTTCTCTCAGCCGCGGTCGCGACTCTGGAGAAACCAAATAAAGACCCTGGCAATTAGAGTTGCTAAGAGAGGGATGTAGGCCAGAGACGATGGAAGAGAGAGAGTGAGAGAAAGAAATATATATATAGAGAGATAGAAAGGAATGGGGGATTTCATCTAACCCTTTGCAATGTACAAAGGGGACTTCTCAAACACAAGACAGAGGTTGATGCTCTTATGACCACCATACCAGTGTACTCGATACAGGTTCAGTATACAGCAGCACAGGTTAATATCTTTTGACAGTTTCAAATTGCCTCTTGAAAAAGGTATGCATTGGAGGGTTTCATTTGTTACCATTGGTGTAGCAGTCTAAATGATCTCACATGTTGTGACGCAGACATTTTTCTTTTCATATTTATTAACTTTTTTTTCATTCAATGACTAAAAGCAGAGCAAGCACTCACTTTTATGGGATGTTATTGTCTGCTCTTACACTGCTCCGAGGTCAGTGAACGTGCATTAAAGTGTCCAACCAAGACATCAAAAACAAATTACGTTTTGAGTAGAATGACCCCTCGCACTGTAGTTCACTGGACAATGCATTAGCTGGCCAAATGCACTGAGACTTTCAGGTGTCTCTGCCATTTGCTGTATTTCAAATGTCACATAGTCAGAACCTCCATTCGTAGTCTAATTAAGCCATAATGGACAATGGCGTCCATTTTGAGACTCCAAAGTCATCTGAATGCACAATGTAGAAGTTGAGTGGCGTCAAAAAGTGTAAATAATAAACGTAAAATTAAAACAACTCCCCTTGTTTCCAACTTGAAGCGCATCCTTCCATGTGCTTTTCTTTTAGTTTGTCTGTGTTTACCTGGTTGTTTATTCCCCAATTATTATTCACCATGGCGATAAGGAAACATGGTTTATCCAGACGCCTTCACTTCAGAGGTAATGGCTCAAAACTTATTTTCCAGAAAGTGTGACAGAGATGCAGATTAGCGTGCGATACGAGACGGGGAAATCCCAAAATAAATAAAAATAAACGATTTTAAAAGTTGAAATGGCAGCAGGCTACACAGACAACTAGCATCGGGGGGAACATCAGCAGAAGACCCTCCTCTTCAAACTCCCTCCTAGAAGCTTAGGAATTCCCCCTTGACACTAACGTAACGATAATGAGCCTTAAAGATGTTGTTTTCAAGTTGTGCTTTCACAACAGTGTCTGCGATTATTGTTCTGTAGAACAGACAGCAAGCAGAATCCTTTAATGGAAGTCAAACATCTCCCCAAGCATGATCTGTTACATCCTACTAAATATTTAATACTTTAAATACAGTAAAAGGTTTTAACCATGGCCACCATGCATAAATACCATGTATCTACACTACATAGTAATAATAACATTTAGTATTCTTTGAGAATCTACAACTCTCAGTAGTGCTAGCAGTAGCATACTATGCATAGACTGTATGCACAAGCTAAGTGTCCACTGAGGCATTCTATACCCATTCCCCCTCCCCTTGTCCTTTTTTTTTTATATGGATGATGTAGTTGCCAGCCTTAAGGTCAAATACAACCCCAACAGAGTTAGTGTTTCTCCAGTATAACATTCAGATGTCCACATCTCATACAAAATTAATGTGTAGCCTAGGCTCCACCCTAGGAGTAGGGATTGACCTGTTCACCACTGTCCCTGGCCCAGTGTCCCCTGCCAGCCGTTCGTTTAGTCATGTGTGAAGATCACTAACATGCCATGGCCTGCCGGGACACACGGGGTCATGCCCGCGCCACGACCCTGGCCATGTGGCTCAATGCCACAAGGTCAAAGGTCACTGTGGCTCTGTATGGTGGCTTGTGTGAGCCGAGAAAGCGTGTGTGTGTGTGTTTATGATCTGAGGGAATAGTTCTGTCAGCAAATAGAGGATCTAGGTGGAAATCGAGAATGACCTGATCCCCAGATGTATTTCTTTGCATCGTGTCGCGACAGCACAAGAATTGAAATCACCACTGGCTTGAATACACATATACTGTACACCACACACAAGCTGTGTGACTGGCTAACCTTCGATTAAAAAAAAAATAAATACAAATAAAATTTCAACAAACAAAACAATTTCACCCAACACATTTTCCATGGATTCCTTCCCTGCCCGGTCTATCAGAACACCCCCAAAAACAATCAACTCTGTTGCGCAAACCGCTCTACATCTGGTAACGTGTAATTCAAATGGATTTATTGTATTTTTTTTACCCCTAAAAGGTTAATGCTGTGGTCCTGTTGAATATTCAGGCTGTGTCAAGCGCAAAGCTTGGCACGTACATACGATAAATACAAATCAGATGCTTCCCCTCAAAAAACAATTTATAAAATGCTAATAAGAAAGAGAGGGTGACCTTGCGCAGAGGGAGGGGTGGGGGGGGGGGAAAGCATGAAACAGACAGAGACATCTTTGTCTTTGTAGGTGACGGAACATTCCAGAGGGAAATGTGTTGTTGTTTTCTATCGTTTACGTTTTGATTCCTGCAATGCAAGCAGAAAAAAAGATTTACTCTGGGACAACTATCAATTCTACCCGCAAAGTACACACCTTTCTGAATGATTGACTTTGAACACGTTTGATTTTGACACCCTGTATGTCTACTGTACTGTGAAGTGTTTCATTTATGAAGATCATTGATTGAGGAGGAGGTTTTTCCTCGCTGTAGTCTTTA
>NW_027120654.1:5000-32500 GCF_038355195.1 Osmerus mordax
ATGACTTCGCCTTCCTCACACCGCCGTCTTCAAACACTTCTACGAATCCTCTTTAGAGATTGATATGGGGGTAAGACGGCCACAAACTTGACGCGAATAAGTGGAGAACATTCCTGAATTGTTATTTTTATTTTTTTTAACCTGAGGTAAAGCAAGACACGGAGACAAACTTCTACCGTCGCGATGTTGGCGTCAATAGGACAGTTCGACCCTCTCAACACAAGCGTGCCTGCAACTAAAATAGAAGTTACCGTTTCGTGCAGGTAGGTCTTTGTTGTCATTTCCACAAGACGTTTTTAATGCCAGTTGCGGATGACACAAATATAGATGAACGCTACAAAAAGCGTCTACAAAAAGCCAAACGGAAATCAGAATCTCTATACTAATAGATGTGATTAACAAGTTGGGAGTGTTCATATTTTCTGTTAGCATATTCATAAAGGATGCCTTCATATTAGCATGTACTCTATGTGTCCCAGTCAGAGGTGCGCAGTCTAGACTATCGATCCAATGGCAGATGGTAACCACCTGTGTGTGGGTCTGTGGGTAATGTTGTATTTGTGTGTCTATACCTGTACACTTGTACATAAGTCTGTATGTTTGTGTAGGTGTGTATCTGTGAATATCAATGTGTGTGTGTGTATGTATATGTGTGTGTGTGTGTGGATATGCGTGTGTCTCTTTCTGTTTGTGTGCATATGTTACTGTTTCTGTGTGTGTGTGTGTGTGTGTGTGTTACTGTAAGAGGTGTGTAAATCTCTGCAACCGCCTCTGGTGTGCATAACCAAGATAAATAATCCTGCTGGTACATAGGATCATAGGCAGCATTTATACATATAATCTGACAATACATGTCTAGATTAATACTAATAATTTTCTAAATGAATGTACATTCAGAGGCACACACACACATGTATCAAAAATGCACACACACACAATCTAAACCGCTCATATCGTCCATATTTGCTCATCCCTTCTTCTTGTGTCATCCTGTGTCTTCTGGGTGTTAGTCACTGTGCTGAGAGAACTAGTCTCTTCTGGGTGTTAGTCACTGTGCTGAGAGAACTAGTCTCTTCTGGGTGTTAGTCACTGTGCTGAGAGAACTAGTCTCTTCTGGGTGTTAGTCACTGTGCTGAGAGAACTAGTCTCTTCTGGGTGTTAGTCACTGTGCTGAGAGAACTAGTCTCTTCTGGGTGTTAGTCGCTGTGCTGAGAGAACTAGTCTCTTCTGGGTGTTAGTCACTGTGCTGAGAGAACTAGTCGCCAGACACACCTTGATCACAGCATGAACCAACTAGAACCATGTTTATAGTTGTTAAACTGTTGTATCTAGAAACATTTCATCCCAGATGTGTGCTACATTCAGGACCTGAGTGGTTACAGGGTGTATTAGAACAGTGTTCAGATGATAACTAGAAGTGTTTCTCATGATATTGTCACGGGTCTAATACATAATGATATTATACTCTATTACAAATCCTCCATTACTTGTGGGGATGGGGCCAGGTGGACAGCACTGAATAAGTCATATTCAGAGTTTGGTGTGTGTGTGTGTGAGCATGTGAGTGTGTGTACGCATGAGTGCGTACCTGATTGCCCGTGTGTGTGTGTGTGCCTGTGTGTGTGTGCAAGAATGCATGCATGTGCGCAAGTGTTTTATGCGTGGATGGGTGTGTGTTTGTGTGTGCAATCATGTGTGTGTGTGTGAGAGAGAGAGCGCAGCAGCTTGGTGACTGGGTTGTTGCCAGCGGCCTGGTTGGGATGTCAGTCTCACAGTAGGAGAGAGCAAATTACAACTGTGTCCCATATGTCAGGATGAGACAGTCTGCACACTGGCTGGCTGGGTGACTGGTTTACTGGTTGGCTGACTGGGTGGCTGGGTGGCTGGGTGACCGGGTGGCTGGGTGACTGGGTGGCTGGGTGACTGGGTGGCTGGGTGACTGGGTGGCTGGGTGACTGGCAGGCTGGGTGACCGGCAGGCTTGGTGACTGGCTGGCTGGGTGACTGGCTGGCTGGGTGACCGGCTGGCCGGGTGACTGGCTGGCTGTCTGGGTGACTGGCTGGCTGGGTGACTGGTTAGCTGGGTAGCAGGCTTGCTTGTGTTTGTGTGTGTGAGCATGTGTGTGTGTGAGCGTGTGTGTTTATGTAAGTGTGTGTGAGCGTGTGTGTTTATGTAAGTGTGTGTGATCAAAAACCCCTGTTAGCCAGTAATCCCAGTATGAATAATGAATGTGGTGCCTGCTGTTGTGTTGTCTCCCCTAGGAGAAAGGGTGACTTTGGGCTGTCCCCTGGGCTCCGGAGAAGGAGGGGAGAGGAGGGGAGGGGAAGGGAGGAGAGGAGGGGAGGAGGAGGGAGGAGAGGGGAGGAGGAATGGGGAGGGGAGAGGAGGAGGGAGGAGGAATGGGGAGGGGAGAGGAAGAGGAGGAAGAGGGAGGAGAGGAGGATAGGGGAGGGGAGGGGAGGGGAGGAGAGGGGAGGAGGAGGAAGAGGGAGGAGAGGAGAGGAGAGGAGAGGGGAGGGGAGGGGAGGAGAGGGGAGGGGAGGGGAGGAGGAGGAAGAGGGAGGAGAGGAGGATAGGGAAGGAGAGGGGAGGAGGAGGAGGAAGAGGGAGGAGAGGAGGATAAGGAAGGAGAGGGGAGGAGGAGGAGGAAGAGGGAGGAGAGGAGGATAGGGGAGGAGGAGGGAGGGGAGGAGGAGGAGGAAGAAGAGGGAGGAGAAGAGGATAGGGGAGGAGGAGGGAGGGGAGGAGGTGGAATAGGGAGGAGAGGAGGATAGGGGAGGGGAGGAGAGGGGAGGAGGAGGAGGAGGAGAGGGAAGGGAGGGGGCAGGTGGAAAAGAGAATATAAAAATGTGAAGGGGGGAGAAAGAAAATAAAGTCAGAAAGGTGGAGGAGGATAATATTACCACCAGGAAACACTCAACATCACTTCCTGGGTCAGGATAAACACTGGCAATACACAGTATTTAGTAGAATAAGAAACAGTATTCAGTATTCATGGCTGTCTTTGCTTCTTCTGTCTCCTCAGACAGCTGCTAGATGTGGACACCTTCTCCAAGTCTGACCCTGGTAGGTGAACCCAACACACACACACACACACACACACACACACTGAGACACATACACACAGCTCCCCTGTGATGGTAAAAGTGTCAAATCATTTTTTGTTTGTTTTTGATCAACTGAACCAATCTGTTTGATTCCATTTTCAAGTGAATGAACAGGTGTTTGTGTGTGTCTGTGTGTGACTGTGTGTGAGTAATATTGTGTGTGCAGGAGTGAGTTAATCCCTGTACTGTTTGTGTGAATGTGTTTCTGTGTTTGTGTGAGTATGTGCTTGCCAATTTGTATGTTCGTGGGATTGTAATTTTGCACATTTTACGTGTATGTGATTGTGTGTTTCCATATTTGTGTGTGTGTGTGTGCATGTCTGCCCGTCTGTCTATTCTGTGTGTGTGTGTGTGTGTGTGAGAGAGAGTGTGTGAATTTGTGTTTTCGTGTGTGTGTGTGAGAGAGAGTGCAAGCCTTGAGTAAACACAGGAGAGTCCCAGCTCTCTTCATATAATTACAGGTTGGCTCCAACTTGTCCCTGAGACACACACACACAGAGACACTCTCTCACACACACACACACACACACACACACACACACACACACACACACACACACACACACACACACACACACACACACACACACACACACACACACACACAGACACACACACACACACACACACAGAGACACTCACACACACTCTCCCACTCGTCCTTGACTTTGTGCTTCTCAAGCCCTTCTTAAACGGGGACAGTAAACAGATCTGAGGCGCTGTTAGTGCTATCAAATCACCGGGCTCAGTGTCATCCAGCAATTAGGATTCATCCGCTGCTCCTGAGTGCTGGTTTGGTGCACCTGTGTGTCGTTGTTTGTGTATTTTGTGTGTGTATCTTCAGTGTTTGGTGTGTGTGTGTGTTTGTATGTATATGTGTGAGTGGTTGTGTGTGTGTGTGTGTGTGTGTGTGTGTGTGTGTGTGTGAGTGAGTGAAGAATGGTTTCCTCTTTGATTCCACATATTTTCTTTTTATTTCCTTCAGAAAAACAACAAAGGCTTTTCGTCCATGAACAACTTCTAAAAATATATTTTCTGTACTGTGTGTGTGTATGTGTGTCTGCCAGTGTGAGTGTGTGGTAATCCTCTGTGTAGCGAGTATGTTTTCTTTCACAATATTTGAAATCCCAAATCTGTCAGGAACTTCTGTCTGAATGGACTCCTGTCCATGTGTTTGTCTTGTTACTTGGCACCCACTTTTATTCAAACTAAGTGAAAAGGAGATTTGAATTGGCAACTTTCAGTGTGCAGTCCAACTGTCTTTATCAGAGCCTGTGCTGTTAGCCCAGCCTGCAACATGCAGCCTGTGCTGTTAGCCCAGCCTGCAACATGCAGGCTGGGCTAACAGCACAGGCTGCAACATCCAGCCTGTGCTGTTAGCCCAGCCTGCAACATGCAGCCTGTGCTGTTAGCCCAGCCTGCAACATCCAGTCTTCTGTCTTTGAGGCCAAAGGCAGTGTATTCCAGTCATGCCTGACCTCCAGACACACACACACACACACATATACACACTGTCAGAAACACAGTATCATTTTATACAGAATAAAAGGTTACATCTTCAACTTTTCTGATACATACACAGAGACCAAACCCGACTACAAACACACACACCCACACACGGAGACCAAACACAACTACACACACACACATGGGGACCAAACACACACACACACGGGGTCCAAACACAAACACACACACCTGACCGCCAAGCTCAGAGTACCCTTCAAATGCCGAAGGAGAGAGACGAAGTGGGCACGTCACCTTCCTGTGATTGGACAACAGAGCTCTCCCTGGACAGGAAATACAAGTCAGGTATTATGGGATGCTGCAATTCTGTTTCAGCCAACAGGATGTACAGCATGTCTCACCTGTGCTAAGAGACCAAATTTCATAATAATCGCAAATGACCTCAGAAACTTCCGTTTTAATATTAAAATATGTAATAGTTATAATAATGTGTGCCTGTGTGCTGCCTGTCGTCGTGAGTACAGTAGGAAGGTGCTTCCTTCTGCAGGATCACAGCAAAGGGTGTTTATTAAATCCTATTAAGCCCCTCAAGGTGCTGTTTGGAAAGGTCATATTAGAATATGAAGTGGGTCTCCAAGGTAGAATTGGATAAAAGCCTCCAATTTCAACCCCCCCACACACACACACACACATATGCGCGAGCACACACACACACACACCTCATCTGTATGTGACTGGGACTCTAGATGGGATTGAAAGCTCTTCACGAAATTGAAATGTGAAGATGGGGCATTTGTATGATAATTCTCTGTCTTGATCCATTAGAGAGTCTGGAGATCTCAGCAGATTCTTTAACCAGGACCCCCTGTGTTAAATAATCTAGGCATGTTCTCCATAGAGGGCCTCCTGGTGCAAGTGTTATTCTCCATAGAGGGCCTCCTGGTGCAAGTGTTATTCTCCATAGAGGGCCTCTTGGTGCAGGTGTTATTCTTCATAGAGGGCCTCCTGGTGCAGGTGTTATTCTTCATAGAGGGCCTCCTGGTGCAGGTGTTTTTCTCCATAGTGAGCTTCTTGGTGCAGGCTTTTAACCATGTCCTGTTTCCATAGAGGGCCCCCTGGAGCTGGTGTGTTTCTCCATGGTGAGCCCCTGAGTGTGTAACCTTATCAGAGCAGCTCCATGGTGGGGCTCAGGCCTAGCCTCCCGCCCCTGACCAGCTGAGAGGCAGGTTTAGACAGGGCTTATACTGGCAGTCAGGTGCACAATCCCTGCAGATAAGTCTCTGACTGACTGCTGCTGTTTGGTGTTGGATGGATGCCTCTGTAGACCCCTTCCCCTCCTCCCCCTCTTCCCCACATAATCTCCTCTTCCCTCCCTGTGTCTCCCAAGCAGTAATTTTTCCTGTTCCCTCTCCTCGATTGGTCAGCTGGGTTCCTTCCCTCCAAAGCCAGTGGAGGTGGACTTCCTGGTTGGAGTCAGACTTCTCCAGGCTCACCAGATGGCCCATCACTCCCAGTCACTTTCCATAAACGATATAATCACTCATATGGCAGACTGGGACTCCTCGTCACTCTCCTCTCTCCCCCCTCCAGCCTATCTCCCTCCTCCAGCCTCTCTCCCCCTTCCAGCCTCTCTCCCCCTCCAGCCTCTCTCCCTCCTCCAGCCTCTCTCCCCCCTCCAGCCTCTCTCCCTCCTCCCGCCTCTCTCCCTCCTCTAGCCTCTCTCCCTCCTCTAGCCTCTCTCCCTCCTCCAGCCTCTCTCCCCCTTCCAGCCTCTCTCCCTCCTCTAGCCTCTCTCCCTCCTCCAGCCTCTCTCCCCCTTCCAGCCTCTCTCCCCCTCCAGCCTCTCTCCCTCCTCCAGCCTCTCTCCCCCCTCCAGCCTCTCTCCCTCCTCCAGCCTCTCTCCCTCCTCTAGCCTCTCTCCCTCCTCTAGCCTCTCTCCCTCCTCCAGCCTCTCTCCCCCTTCCAGCCTCTCTCCCTCCTCTAGCCTCTCTCCCTCCTCCAGCCTCTCTCCCCCTTCCAGCCTCTCTCCCTCCTCTAGCCTCTCTCCCTCCTCCAGCCTCTCTCCCTCCTCCAGCCTCTCTCCCCCCTCCAGCCTCTCTCCCTCCTCCAGCCTCTCTCCCTCCTCCAGCCTCTCTCCCCCCTCCAGCCTCTCTCCTCATCCATCCTCTCACCCCACTTTCCCCTCCAGCCTCTCTCCCTCCTCCAGCCTCTCTCCCCCCTCCAGCCCCTCTCCTCTCTCTCCCCCTTCTCCCCCTAGCCATGGTGCTGTACTGGGCATGGGGGGTCACTGTCACCTCCATTCTCAGTCACACCATGGAAGACTCAACGACCAGCTGTCACAATGTAGACTATGATCAAGGTGTCCTCTCTCTCTCTCCCTCTTTGCCCCAGTTTTCTCTCTCTCACTTTGCCCTCCCCGACTGTCTCTACCTCTCTACCTCTCCCCTCTGCCTCCCCCTCTTTCCCCTCTACATCCACGCCCTGCTCCTGTTATCTAAGATGCCCTAATTGGTCATTAGAGGAGAAAATGTCCTTTTTTAATTGGCTGTTGCAGCAGCCTGGATGAAGAGCAGCATCACAGCCAGGACACACACACACACACACAGGCTGAGGGGTCCGGCTGGACACTGCTCTCTCTCTCCCCCTCTCTCTCTCCCCCACACACACATATGTACACACATATACGCACACACACACTCACAGACTAGACACACTCAAAGCGTGTCAGTACAGGTGATATATATTCAGATGAAGCTGGCGGACTGTGTGTCATGTATTCTGTGTCTTAAGAGTTTGTGTTCCAGTTTGGAGCTGCGTATTAACTGTTCTGGAAAAATGTGCTCAAGCAAGACAGAAACTGTAGAACTCTCTCTCTGTCAATGTTATTCAATTCAATATGCTTTATTGGCATGAATGTTAAACAGTGTTGTCAAAGCAGTCCACAGTGACGGGACAACACATGGAAACACATCAGAGAACTCAATCATCATCAATCAATGAACAACCTCTGTCTTTCTCTCTGTCTCTCTCTCTCCTCCCTCTCTGTCTCTATCTCTCTCTCCTCCCTCTCTCCTTTCTCTCTCTACAGTGGTGGTGCTGTATGTGCAGGCTGTTGGCACCAAGGAGTGGAGAGAGGTGAGTAAAGTCTGTTTTGAACCAACTTATGACAAACTAGCTTGCTTTTACCTTCCCACCCCTTCTCTCTCTCTCTCTCACACACACACACACACCGACACACACACTGATGTCAACAGAGACAGTCTCCTGTCCTTGAAGGACCCTAAACTCAGCTTCTTAGTGACAGGGACCGCAGTCCTCCATCTGTCTGTATGTGTGTGCATGTGTGCAGGTGTGTGTTCTGGCTCCAGAGCCAACAGATCTGTGTGTGTGTGTGTGCACGTGTGTGTGTGTGTGTCTAAAACTGAAGACTTGTCTCTCTGGTCCTCCTCCCCCACCTGACACCTGCTGGCTCCTCTGAACAAGCTGAAGCAGCTGACCCTGTACGCACCAGACCTGTTACTGTTACTGGGTACAGACCTGTTACTGAATGCAGACCTGTTACTGAATGTAGACCTGTTACTGGGTACAGACCTGTTACTGGGTACTGACCTGTTACTGGGTACTGACCTGTTACTGAATGTAGACCTGTTACTGGGTACTGACCTGTTACTGGGTACTGACCTGTTACTGAATGTAGATCTGTTACTGAATGTAGATCTGTTACTGAATGTAGACCTGTTACTGAATGTAGACCTGTTACTGAATGTAGACCTGTTACTGGGTACTGACCTGTTACTGAATGTAGACCTGTTACTGGGTACAGACCTGTTACTGGGTACTGACCTGTTACTGAATGTAGACCTGTTATTGAGTACAGACCTGTTACTGAGTAGACCAGGATGGGCAGTCTCTCTCTCTCCCTCCCTCCCCCCTCTCTCTCCCTCCCCCCCCTCTCTCTCTCCCTCCCCCCTCTCTCTCCCTCCCCCACTCTCTCTCCTTTTTTTCCTTTACTTTCTTGACTTGACAGGAAAAATAGACATTAAATATAGAAACGTTACAGTAAATCACAAGAGAGCCCAATAATATGGTAAAAAGCAAGACTTTCTCTCTTTTTATCGTGCTCTCTCCCTCTCTTCTTCTTCTTCCTCGATCTCTCTCTCATTCTCTCTCTCCTCATGTTCATCAAAGACGGTGCTGATTCCGACAGGAAGACAGGCCTCTCAGAGAGAGGAGTGCTGGGCATGCCTTTTCATGATAGCTAGCAGAACAAACACGAGTCTGGAACAGGAGAGATATCTAAACTGAGCCCTCGAACCCCCCCCACCGCCCGCCCCTCTGGTGGGGTCCCCCTCTGAGTTTCAGTCACTGCTGTCACAGCTGTGTGTAAAGCTTGTCACACACAGACAAAATAATTGATATGCTACCCATAACCACCCACTACCTGTCCATTATCCAATCAGAGCTTGGCTAGGACGTCAGCCCAGAAATAGACTGGAGGGAAGTGCCTCATGGGACGATGTTGTGATCGATGTCGTGCAGATAAGTGTGTGAATGTGTGTGTCTGTGTGTGTGTCTGTCTTCCTACCTGTGTGTGTCAGTATGCCTGTTTGTGTGCGTGTGTGCATATGTGTGTATGTTTGTGTGTGAATGTATGTGTTTGTGTGTGTATGAGTATGTGTCTGCATGTGTGTGTCTGCATGTGTGTGTGTGTGTTGTGCAGAGGTTGGGTCTGGTAATGGATTGGCAGGCACCAAAGTTGATGGATGATATTATGTGTATGGGGCTCTGAGGTACACAAGCCCAGAGTACTGAGACAGGGTGAGTGTGTGTGTGTGTGGATCAATAGCTCATTACTCTGTTGTGTCAGCTGGGAGTGTGTGTGGAGGGTCCGTGGAGGCCGCTGGCCAATAGGGATTAAGGTGTGATTTCCTGAGAGAGCTGCTGGTGACGAACCAGACTGGAGCTGACGAGGGCTGCATCTCTGAACACAGAGGCCTGTCTGGAGAGACAAGACCCCGTCACACACACACACACTCTCTCTCTCTCACACACACACACACACACACACACTCTCTCTCACACATACACACACACACACACACACTCATACAGACACAACAATAAACAAACAGGTGTTATTGTGGTACAGGGAGTAATCAGTGATTGTGAGGTATGAATGTTGTAATTTACATTACATTTTAGTCATTTAGCAGACGCTCTTATCCAGAGCGACTTACAGTAAGTAGTGTTTATTAGCTATCCTGTGGTTTAATGACAAGTGTTTACAAACGGTTTCTAACTGTGGTGCAGTTTGGGAGGACGGAGGTGATTGATAACAGCCTGAACCCCGACTTCGTCAGGAAGTTCGTGCTGGACTTCTTCTTTGAGGAGAAACAGAACCTGCGCTTCGATGTGTGAGTGACTAAACTCCTCCCTTTTTACACTATTGCATATTATTGTTTTAGCTGATGCTTTTATGCAGAATGACATAAACGTTTATCCAAAGCAAATAATGTGGCCATTATCGCCACTATTGAATTACTTCTTATAAGAAAAAAGGGACTTTTTTGTAAAGGTGAAAAAAAGTATGAAAACTGTTCAACCTCTCGAAACGTCTCTCTCTCTCCCTTCTCTCTCTGTCCCTCTCTCGTTGTTTTCTGTGGAGCTAAAGACCATTTCATCACACAGGTACCAGATATAGGCCGCAAGGTGAACCACGAAAAGTATTTTAGAAAATGATTCCAGCTCCACAGTCTGGCATCTACACAATCTTTAGCTCATAAAAAAGAACGAGTCGTGCTAAGCTACCAAAAAAAGGTTTGTCGCTGAAATTCCAGTCGATTATCGATGCGTCTATGTTTTATGCAGAACTAGTTTCTTCAGAGCGTAATAGGATTTTGGTGGCACGGTTCGACACGTGATCGTTCTACACCAGTAAGCAGTAAGGTAGCTGCTTTTTCTCACACGGACTTTTGCAGCCGCAGTGTATCACATGCAAAACACTGTCAGGGGCCGAATTTCTGTTACGTGCAAGGTCCCATCCTCTATTTGCCAACCATATCCATCCGTGTTGACAAAAAGAATTTCAGCGACAAACTATTTTTTGGTAGCTTAGCAGGACTCGTTCTTTTTTATGAGCTAAAGATTGTGTAGATGCCAGACTGTGGAGCGGGTTGAAACGATAACAGGGTTCACCTTACAGCCTAATAGTTTCCCATAAAAACAAATCAACAAACAAAAACAAATCAATATAATCGTCATCCAAATTAGGATAAAAAAACTAAAATGTTTCGCCAAAATGTTCAAAATCACCCACTCCCATGGAGATAATTGTCCATCAGCACTCAGCCAGTCTCTCAGGTCATGTGGATAATGGCGAGTATACCTCCTAGGGGTGGGAATCTTTTGGTACCTCACGATTCGACTCTTGGGGTCACAAATCGATAAAAAAAAAAATTTAACGAATTTTTATTTTAAAAAAACAACTTTTTTTATTTAAAAAAAAAACAACTTTTTTTCTAAAAAAAAAAAACGATTTTTTATTTGTATAAATTATAATACAAATATATAATACAAAAAAAAAAATTACATTTGTGAATCGATGTGAATCGCTAGAAGACTGAATCGTGATTCAAATGTGAATCAATTCCCACCCCTAATACCTCCCCGGCTACAGAAGCTATAACCTCGTCACACATCACACCCGTGACGTGTGACTTCACCGAGACCTGGAAAGGGAACTGGGTTTCTTATGTACTGGGTTCGTTATTCCACAGCACACGTCTGTTTTGTTCTAGTGTGTCACTCATGCTGTTGTGCACCTCAACACTCAGGATCACCTGGGAGATGTTGTTTACATGAGTCATCTGTACCTTTCGGAACACGACTCCCCTTTTTATTCTGACTAAGGATGAGATTCATTCATACTCTTGAATGTACGGGCTGAGCAAGATCAATGGGTGGGGGGGAGGGCAGAGAGAGAGGAGAAGGAGAGAGGAGAGAGAGCTAGAGAATAAGACAGAGTAAAGGATAAATGAGAAGGTCAGAGAGGAAGGAAAAATGGTGAGTGAGAGCAGGAGAGAGAGAAAAGTAACAAAGAGCGAGAACAAGAACACTCAGGAAATGACACAGGAAATGACACAGCTAACAATCCCCAGGAGGGCTTTCTGAATCTGACCCACAAGCTCTTACAGTGAAATACAGTTCTCTAAATTAACCAGACTGCATTTAGACAAGCCCAGAGACCCAGAAACCATCACTCTCTACTCCTCATCCTCTACCGTTAATGATTTATTTGCTGTTTCGTACCGACCACCCTCCTCCTCTTCTGAGAAAACACGGTTGATTTCTGTTTGTTGATTTCAGCAGCTGCAGAACACACAAAGGAGTACTGTTAGCTCTGTGTCTCCGTAATTGTGTGTGTGGGGTGGTGGGGGGGACAGTATACTGTATTTAAGGTACTTTATTGGGATGACATGACATTTACAAGACATTTTATTTATTTAGAGAAAAGATTTTGTCCGAAGCAATGTACAAATAGTGCATATGACCAATACCCTGACACCAATGAGAATGTTGTGTCGAGGGAAAAGGCCTAGTTTGGCTTTAGTGAGGCAGGTGGCTGCACACCCAGGTCTGTTTCATACTGAACGATTACAGAGACTTAAAAAAAGAAATACTAAAAGAATAGTTGCCGATGTTGTCTGGTATTGTGCAATGTAATTTGTCTCGTGGTCGAACGGTAAGGGACCCCCAACCATGGCTAGGCTAACTGCCAAAATGGAAGAAAAAAAACCACTTCCTGCAACTTAAAAAAAAAAGTTGGAATGGTTTGATCTGAGTGTGTAACGTTTTTATTTGTATTACAGCTACATTTTCGTAAAATTGTATCCCGAAATAATAGAGGGTGTTGATATAGCAACAAACATAGCTACCGGAAGCTAGCTTAAACGGTATCACCGCATCGGAGCTAGCTAGCCACTGCTAACCACAAACACGATTTTATCAAGTTCTAGATGCAATAAAAGTATAATCCTCTGATTTACATACTTGTATTTTATTTTCTATTTCTTTTTAGATACAACGTGGACTCCAGAAGTTCCAATATTTCCAAACATGTAAGTTTATCTTGCACGAGTCCAGTATGTGTTTCACTAAAATGGTTTGTAATTAGCGCCCATGTTTGGATCATGATTTGGCCCACGAATCACTGAATGGATGGATGAATGAATCTCTGACTTGTCTTTCTCCCTCTGCTGAACGACGGAGTAGAAGGTTGGTTCTGTGTTACCTACTCGTTCCTGTGAAACACGACCCAATCATGGTGTCTTCATTTTGAGACATTTCTGTGCACCTAAACTTTGCTCACCCAAGCGAAAAGAAAAAAAAACTTAAATCTAATTTGAATGTATTAAATTAGATCTTAAGTAATTTTAATTTTATTGATATTTTTCTACACAATTGGAAGTGCAAAATGATAATATAAATATATATATATCGGATTTGGTATATTCACATACTACTTTAATATACATAAGTATATGTACTTATACTTTATAAGTATACTTTAAGTATAATCTTTTTTTTTGCTTGGGCAGAACAATTTGCCCAGAACAGGAAGTGAACTAGGTTGTTTCTTGGGAACCTGGAATGTTTGTGTGTCGTATTTGTCGTTTTGTTGTTCTATCTTGCATCCTAACTGTCGTCTGGTGCTGAGGTGCTGTCTAAGTCTTCGCTGTGCTCGTGTTTTCTGGTTTGTTCTCATCAAGGATCCACCTCGACTCTAACCAAGCAGTCATGTCAGCCATTGTGTCATTCCGTCATTACATCACAGGTAAAACACCTTTGATAGACGGCCTCAAAGCTGAGTCACAGGCACCCATACACACACACACATCCATATACAAACGCATACACATACATACATACACTCAAAGATACATGCAGACACACACAAATAAACACCCACTTGTACACACAAACACACACACAACAACCCCCCCCCCCCCCCCCTCCCACACACACACACACACACAGCTGTTTTGCTGCCAGCGTTATAATGTACTCATGCCATGTCTGTGCTTTTCAATGTGACCATCTGTTTGTCTGGCCTGTGTGAGCAGCCGTCTGCCAAATTTACTACAAGGTTCTGTCCTGCTTTTGATTCGTTGTTAGTCAAAACTGTACAATGGACAGAGCATTCTTCGTTTTCCATGAACAGAAATACTCCCTCAGTGATTTAATGTTGAGGGAAATCAAGACTGCATTTTGTAGGAATAGTAGGAGACTTTTCCAGATGTAGAATATTAAGTAGAGAACTATGAGCTTCCCTGTTCTATTCTCTACTACTTCCTGTTCTTTCCCTCAAGTACTTCCTAGGTCAGACCTTTTGTATTCCGACCACTTCCTGTCTTTACTCTGACTACTTCCTTTCCCCTCCAGGACTTCCTGGGTCAGACATTCTGTACTCTTGGGGAGATCATCGGGTCCACAGGCGGGCGGCTGGAGAGACCACTCTCGTAAGTACTCCACAGGCCCACAATACCTCTCCCCACAGGTCCACAATACCTCTCTCCACAGGTCCACAATACCTTTCTCCACAGGTCCACAATACCTCTCTCCACAGGCCCACAATACCTCTCTCCACAGGTCCACAATACCTCTCTCCAAAGACCCACAATACCTCTCTCCACACGTCCCACAATCCATCTCTTCATTCTTCCCACTATCCATCTCTCCACACTTCTCACAATTTATATATCTTGTGTGTGTTGTAATGTGTGAATGGTGCAGTGAATGGTGTGTGTGTGTTGGGGTGTATTGTGTCTGGGGTGGGTGTATGTTTGTGTGGTTTGTGGTGAATGCTTGTGTGTGTGTGTTTCCCCTTTTCTCTTGGATCACAGACCAAATAATGTAGTTATTTTTTAGCATGGTGAGAACTTTACATTTACATTTTAAATTGTCATTTAGCAGACGCTCTTATCCAGAGCAACTTACAGTAATTACAGGGACATTCCCCCGAGGCAAGTAGGGTGAAGTGCCTTGCCCAAGGACACAACGTCATTTGGCACGGCCGGGAATCGAACTGGCAACCTTCTGATTACTAGCCCGCTTCCCTCACTGCTCAGCCACCTGACTCCCTGTCTCTTCCTCCGTCAGCATGAATGACTTTCTATGAGGAGGTTCTCTGAGCAGGCATGGCCCCGTCTGTGCGCTGCAGGAAAGGTTCCTCCTGACAGCTTCACATCAGCATGTGGACTGCCTGGCGGGTCGTCTCTCAGTCCTGTGATTTGGCTTGGGCTGTGTGTGTGTGTGTGTGTGTGTGTGTCAGGCTCTAGCTAACCTGTATTCTTCATCGAATCTTAAGCCAGCCTCTTCTCTCCCACCTTTCTAGCCTCCAGCTGGCCTCTACTTTCTCAGCCTCTGTCCAGCCTCTAACGGCCTTTTCTTCTGAGTCTCTAACCAGCCGCTATCCTCCCAGTCTCTAGCAGCCTCTATGGCCTCAGCCTTATCGTCTCCTGCAGACCTCCCTGTCTCTTCCTCCGTCAGCATGAATGACTTAGCCGTGCCAGAGCAGAGAGAGAGTGAGAGGGGGAGAGGGGGGGAGGGAGAGGGAGAGGGAGAGAGGGGGGAGGGAGAGAGAGAGTGAGAGAGAGAGGGAGAGGGAGAGGGGGAGGTACAGAGAGAGAGACTTTGCTAGATGCCACAGGGTATCGGGGCTGCCGCACTCTCTACTGACGATAAAACACACACATACTCTCACACACAGACACACTCACACACACACACTCTTACACACACACTCTCACATTCACACGCACACAGTCTTTAACAATCTCACACACATTCACATACTCATGAACACACTCTCACACACACACGCAAACGTGAAGGTAGCAGGAGAGATTGCTCTCTTATTCGGAATACAAATGACATTCTGAACACAAAGCAATTACTCTGAGCCAACTTAAATTCCCACACACGCACAACCTAGACCATCACACACATTACCTGTAATTATTCATGTTGCAGTAACTTTGTTAATGGGATTCACCTTGTGTGAGAGAGAGAAGAAAAGTCTCCTAATTGAAAGGTCACATGGAGTAAAACCCTGTCTGATTACATGTATGAGAGAAGCTTATATGATGGATGGAGGCATTAGCACATAGAAGGTGCTTTGTTGCGCAGTGATTGGCTAACAGTGTCCTATCCGAGGCATACATCCTGGTTGCCTTTCAGGAAGTGATCCTTGTTTTGTTTCTCAGACTGAGGCGAGAAGACGAGAGCTGAACATTCTCCACTCTGTGTGTGTGTGTGAGAGAGAAGGTTGTTTGTATGGGCGTATGTATTGTGTGTTTGTACTTATGAGTTCTGTGTGTGTGTGTGTGTGTACAGGTGTGTCTGTGGAGCCTTTGTCTGGTATAGAGGTGGTGTTTTGTAGGTCAATAATTATTCTTTTTTTGAAACGGGGAACCAGTTACCACTTACCTGGGGGTTTCCATGGAGACAGAGGGGAGCCCTTTCTCTCTCTCTCTCCCCCCCCCTGGTCTCTATCTATATTTCTTACTTTCTCTTCTCTATATCTCTTTCTATCTTCCTGTCTGTCTACCCCCAGCCTTCCTCCCCCAACCATCCTTCCCCCAGCCCTCCCCCACCCTCCCCCGCCCTCCCCCACCCTCCCCAGCCCTCCCCCACCCTCCCCAGCCAGAGGAAGAGTAACTGGGTCATGCTGCTGAAATATGGAGGAAGGACTCTGCTGGTGACACCAGCGGAGCTCCCTGCTCCTGAGTTAGAGGCTGCTCACACCCCGGACAGGCTGGGGGAGGCTAGGGGAGGGGGCTGGGGAGGAGGCTGGGGTGGATGGAGGAGGATGGGCGAGGGGGCTGGGGTGGATGGGGGAGGATGGGAGAGGGGGCTGGGGAGGATGGGGGAGGGGGCTGGGGAGGATGGGGGAGGGGGCTGGGGAAGAGGCTGGGGTGGATGGGGGAGGATGGGGGAGGATGGGCGAGGGGGCTGGGGTGGATGGGGGAGGATGGGCGAGGGGGCTGGGGAGGATGGGGGAGGGGGCTGGGGAGGATGGGGGAGGGGGCTGGGGAGGATGGGGGAGGGGGCTGGGGTGGATGGGGGAGGATGGGGGAGGGGGCTGGGGAGGATGGGGGAGGGGGCTGGGGAGGATGGGGGAGGGGGCTGGGGTGGATGGGGGAGGATGGGGGAGGGGGCTGGGGAAGATGGGGGAGGGGGCTGGGGAGGATGGGGGAGGGGGCTGGGGTGGATGGGGGAGGATGGGGGAGGGGGCTGGGGAAGATGGGGGAGGGGGCTGGGGAGGATGGGGGAGGGGGCTGGGGAGGATGGGGGAGGGGGCTGGGGAAGATGGGGGAGGGGGCTGGGGTGGATGGGGGAGGGGGCTGGGGAGGATAGGGGAGGAAGGATGACTGGGGGAGGATGGGGGAGGAAGGATGACTGGGGGAGGAACGATGACTGGGGGAGGATGGGGGAGGAAGGATGACTGGGGGAGGATGGGGGAGGAAGGATGACTGGGGGAGGATGGGGGAGGATGGGGGAGGATGGGGGAGGATGGGGGAGGAAGGATGACTGGGGGAGGATGGGGGAGGATGGGGGAGGATGTTCTAGTCCGTTATACACCTGCTGTCTGCCTCTCGGTGATCACAGAAGACTGTGAAGGAGATCAATCCTGAAATGTAATCACTTTAGTGTGTGTGTGAGTGTGTGTGTGTGTGTGTGTGTGTGTGTGTGTGTGAGTGTGTGAGTGTGTGAGTGTGAGTGTGTGTGTGTGTGTGAGTGAGGCTGACCTGGTCAGTGTGGTGGACAGGTGAGTTGTCTCATCTCACAGGTGTAGTAGGCAGGAGAAGGGAGAATGTGTGACTGTCAGCCCAGAAGAATGTGATCCATGACAAGCTGCCCACACTTGTCCAGACATGCACAATCACACCAGAGGATGAGCCACGGATGGAGAGAGAGAGAGACAGAAAGAGAGGGGGAAAGAGAGATGGAGAGAAACAGAGTGAAGGCAGAAAGTAGAGAAAAAGGGAGAATGATTGAAAGAGTGAAACAGAGTGATTCTCTTTTCTGCTTTTCTCCTTGCTTCTGCTCACCTCACCAGTCTTCTCCCCTCTCCTCTCTCCCCTCCTCTCTACCCCTCTCCTCCCCTCTCCAGTCTTCCCTCCATCACAGTCACTGGGCTGGTGTTTGGGTCGACCCTGCCTGCCCAGCAGTCATCCACTCTCTCACCCTGTCATCATATCTCTCTGGATCATCCCTCATCTCTTTCATGCTTCTTCTGTCTGTTTCCTTCACTCTTAATCTCTCTTCTTACTGTAATAATGGATCGATCTCTCTGTATAACTGCCGCTCTCCTGTGTAACTATATCTCTGTAGAACCGGAGAACCATCTCTCTCTGTGTTTGACTCTGACCAGCCTCCTCTTGGCTCTATCCTCTCTGCGTTCATCCTCCTCTCCTCCTCCCCTCCTCTCCTCCTCTTGTCAGTTCTTTGAACAGTTTATTTATTGGACAGAATTAAAACCACTACGTGAAAGTAAGTTTAAATTAACAAAAAAAATAAACGAGAAGCGAGTTCTAATCTTGTTGCCGCAGCAACTGTAGAAAGACAAGGTTGTGTTTGTGTGACTGTCTGTATGCGTGAGTGTGTGTGTGTGTGTGAGTGTGTGTGTGTGTGTTTCTGTGTGTGTACTTTCCCTCTCCGCTGTCATCTTAATATCCACTGACTGTTTGAAGTCTCCTGGGATATTGTTACCGTCTTGAAATTCTGCTGTCACAGGTTACCTGATGGGTTAGTAACCGTCTCTTCCTTATTCCTCTCTAACTCTCTTTCTCTAACTCTCTCTTTCTCTAACTCTCTCTTTCTCTAACTCTCTCTCTTTCTCACTCACCCTCCTTCTCTGCCTTTTTCTCTCTCATCCCATCCCCCCTTTTCTCTTTCTCTCTTTCTTTCTCTCTCTCTTTGTGTTTCTCTCAGTGGGATCCCAGGGAAGAAATGTGGGGTTATCATCTTCTCTGCAGAGGAACTCAGTAACTGCAGGGTCAGTACCTCTCACAATCACACACACACACACACACACACAAACACACACACACGTGTTTGAGAATGAGAGCTGTGTCGATAAGAGCTGACAAACAACCACACTGCTTCTGACGTGCAGCTCAGTCATCACATCGGTGTTACCCAGCATGCTCTGCTGCTGGCGTCTGGAGCAACAGGGGTCTCATTACCGCGGCTCAGCTGGCGGCGCTGCCGGCATCCGGTCCGGAGGGACCCGAGCCCTGGACCAGAACCACGGCAGAGCCCCTGGAAGCACAGAGCCCCTGGAAGCACAGAGCCCCTGGAAGCAGAGAGCCCTGGAAGCTACCTCCATATGGATGAGCTGGGCTGACAGGGCTGGCAGGGCCAGAGCAGGCTGTCAGAGCAGGCTGTCAGAGCAGGCTGTCAGAGCAGGCTGTCTAAGCAGGCTGTCAGAGCAGGCTGTCTAAGCAGGCTGTCAGAGCAGGCTGTCAGAGCAGGCTGTCAGAGCAGGCTGTCAGAGCAGGCTGTCTGAGCAGGCTGTCAGAGCAGGCTGTCAGAGCAGGCTGTCTGAGCAGGCTGTCAGAGCAGGCTGTCTAAGCAGGCTGTCAGAGCAGGCTGTCAGAGCAGGCTGTCTAAGTAGGCTGTCAGAGCAGGCTGTCAGAGCAGGCTGTCAGAGCAGGCTGTCTGAGCAGGCTGTCTGAGCAGGCTGTCAGAGCAGGCTGTCTAAGCAGGCTGTCAGAGCAGCCTGTCTAAGCAGGCTGTCTGAGCAGGCTGTCTAAGCAGGTTGTCAGAGCAGGCTGTCAGAGCAGGCTGTCTAAGCAGGCTGTCTGAGCAGGCTGTCTGAGCAGGCTGTCAGAGCAGGCTGTCTAAGCAGGCTGTCAGAGCAGCCTGTCTAAGCAGGCTGTCTGAGCAGGCTGTCTAAGCAGGCTGTCAGAGCAGGCTGTCAGAGCAGGCTGTCTAAGCAGGCTGTCTGAGCAGGCTGTCTAAGCAGGCTGTCTAAGCAGGCTGTCAGAGCAGGCTGTCAGAGCAGGCTGTCTAAGCAGGCTGTCAGAGCAGGCTGTCAGAGCAGGCTGTCTGAGCAGGCTGTCAGAGCAGGCTGTCAGAGCAGGCTGTCAGAGCAGGCTGTCTGAGCAGGCTGTCAGAGCAGGCTGTCTGAGCAGGCTGTCAGAGCAGGCTGTCTGAGTCCTGCTTGTAGCTGCTCTTGTTGTTGTTGTGGTTTGGGCTGAGGGAGGAAGTGCTTGCTGGGGTGTTAGTTGGTTGCCGTGGTGTTTGATTTTAGAATGGTGTTTTTTAGGGGTGTTAGCAGACAGCTCGTATTTATAGTATAATAGAGAGGGGATTCAAGCCATGCATCCTCCTAAAGGCAGGGTCTGTAATGTTGAGAAGCACTTTCTGTCAAATTTGCTGAAACATACTTCACATCTTGATAGCAACCAATAAATCTAAAGGTTTGACAATAAAATGATTATAAATCCGATCTCTGTGGGCATCGCAGGACTGTATTAAACACGACCAATAATTTAGTTTGGACAGAACATAGTTATTGGATGGCATTCAGACTGAATGAGTGATTGGACAGGCTACTTGTCTACCTCCCTCCTGGCAGTAGTTCATGTGTTTTGGAAGAGTGGCTTTAAAGGGAGGGGTGTGGGGTATTTTGGTTTGAACCCTTTCAAACTTGAGACATAATTGCTAGATTCGCAAAACTTGCCTACCCTGCCTTTAACCTGCTCTGATGTCTGAGCTGTGCTGTGAGGTGACCCCCCTCCCTCTCGTGTGCTCTGCTCTGATGGCTGAGCTGTGCTGTGAGGTGACCCCCCTCCCTCTCGTGTGCCCTGCCAGGACATCGCCACCATGCAGCTGTGTGCTAACAAGCTGGACAAGAAGGACTTCTTCGGCAAGTCGGACCCCTTCCTGGTCTTCTACCGCAGCAACGAGGACGGAACGTGAGTCTGTCTGCTCGGAGGGTTCTAGAACGATCCAGAACTGACTCTAGAACAGAGACCTCTGGGACTGAGTCTGGATCTGGGACTAATATTACTTACTTAATGTAATAGTACCAGTATTAGTTCTTGTACTAGTATAGTAGTACTAGTATGGTAGTACTAGTATGGTAGTACTAGTAAAGGCCCGGGTAATGTCTGCACTGCAGGTTCACCATCTGCCATAAGACTGAGGTGGTGAAGAACACTCTGAACCCAGTGTGGCAGCCCTTCACCCTGCCAGTACGAGCTCTCTGCAACGGAGACTACGACAGGTGAGGGGGGGGGAGGGGGAGGAGGAGGCAGAGAGGAGGGACTACGACAGGTGGGGCTGGGGGAGGGGGGAGGAGGAGGGACTACGACAGGTGGGGCTGGGGGAGGGGGGAGGAGGAGGGACTACGACAGGTGGGGCTGGGGGAGGGGGGAGGAGGAGGGACTACGACAGGTGGGGGGGAGGGGCGAGGGACAACGACAGGGGAGGGGGGAGGAGGAGGGAGGGAGGAGGGACTACGACAGGTGGGGGGGAGGGGCGAGGGACTACGACAGCTGAGGGGGGGGAGGGGGGAGGAGGGACTACGACAGGTGGGGGGGGAGGGGGGAGGAGGAGGGAGAGAGGAGGGACGACGACAGGTGTGGGGGAGGGGGACCATGACAGAAGAGGCCTGGAGAATTTTTAGCAGGTAAATGTGAAGGAATGGATAGGAGACACAGAGGGACAGGTGATTAGGTAATGAGGGAACAGAAGAACTGTAGAGGGAGAACAGAAGATCCCTGGGGGACCAATGAGAGAACAGAAGATCCCTGGGGGACCAATGAGAGAGCAGAAGATCCCTGTGTGTGAAGCCAGGATGACATCATCTGTCTGCAGGGCGATCAGAATAATGCCAGCAGTCGGTCCTGCTGTCCCAGAGACCAGCGCTGGTGTTATTAGGATCGAGCTGCAGTCTCCTCTACCTCACCTGCTGAAACCTCACACACATTTACATTTAGTCATTTAGCAGACGCTCTTATCCAGAGCGACTTACAGTAAGTACAGGGACATTCCCCCGAGGCAAGTAGGGTGAAGTGTCTTGCCCAAGGACACAACTTCAGTTGGCATGACCGGGAATCGAACTGGCAACCTTCGGATTACTAGCCCGATTCCCTCACCGCTCAGCCACCTGACTCCCATCTGGGTTAGGGTTACACAGACCTGCTGAAACCTCACACACACACCTGAAACTTCTTCACATCTGCACCAACCGTATCACAATGGAGATGTGTTAGTTATTATGGGCTGTCTTCCCCCTCCAGAACCGTGAAGGTGGATGTTTATGACTGGGACCGAGACGGCAGGTAAAACCCATTCTCTCACCCCACACCCAACACCATCACCTCACCCAACACCATCACCTCACCCCACACCCAACACCATCACCTCACCCAACACCATCACCTCACCCAACACCATCAGCTCACCCCACACCCAACACCATCACCCCACACCCAACACCATCACCTCACCCCACACCATCACCTCACCCCACACCATCACCTCACCCCACACCATCACCTCACCCAACACCATCAGCTCACCCCACACCCAACACCATCACCCCACACCCAACACCATCACCTCACCCCACACCATCACCTCACCCAACACCATCAGCTCACCCCACACCCAACACCATCACCCCAAACCCAACACCATCACCTCACCCCACACCATCACCTCACCCCACACCATCACCTCACCCAACACCATCACCCCACACCCAACGCCATCACCTCACCCCACACCCAACACCATCACCCCACACCCAACACCATCACCTCACCCCACACCCAACACCATCACCCCACACCCAACACCATCACCTCACACCACACCATCACACCACCCCCATCACCCTCACCACACCCAACACCATCACCCCACACCCAACACCATCACCTCACACCACACCATCACACCACCCCCATCACCCTCACCACACCCGACACCATCACCTCACCCAACACCATCACCTCACCCCACACCCAACACCATCACCCCACACCATCACCACACCCAACACCATCACCTCACCCAACACCATCACCACACCCGACACCATCACCTCACCCCACACCCAACACCATCACCTCACCCAACACCATCACCTCACCCCACACCCAACACCATCACCTCACCCAACACCATCACCTCACCCCACACCATCACCTCACCCCACACCCAACACCATCACCTCACCCAACACCATCACCACACCCGACACCATCACCTCACCCCACACCCAAAACCATCACCTCACCCAACACCATCACCTCACCCCACACCCAACACCATCACCTCACCCAACACCATCACCACACCCGACACCATCACCTCACCCAACACCATCACCTCACCCAACACCATCACCTCACCCCACACCCAACACCATCACCTCACCCAACACCATCACCACACCCGACACCATCACCTCACCCCACACCCAACACCATCACCTCACCCAACACCATCACCTCACCCCACACCCCACACCATCACCTCACCCAACACCATCACCTCACACCACACCCAACACCATCACCTCACACCACACCCAACACCATCACCTCACACCACACCCAACACCATCACCTCAACCAACACCATCACCTCAACCAACACCATCACCTCAACCAACACCATCACCTCACCCAACACCATCACCTCACCCCACACCCAACACCATCACCTCAACCAACACCATCACCTCACCCAACACCATCACCTCACACCACACCCAACACCATCACCTCAACCAACACCATCACCTCACCCAACACCATCACCTCACACCACACCCAACACCATCACCTCAACCAACACCATCACCTCACCCAACACCATCACCTCACCCCACACCCAACACCATCACCTCACCCAACACCATCACCTCACCCCACACCCAACACCATCACCTCACACCCAACACAATCACCTCACCCCACACCCAACACCATCACCTCACCCAACACCCCACACTCTACACCACATACAAACTACTATGGCATCTGAGCTAAGAAGCTAACTCTGTCTGTTTGTCTACCTGTCGGACTGTCTGTCTGTCTGCAGTCATGACTTCATCGGGGAGTTTGCCACCAGCTACAGAGAGATGTCCAGAGGAGAGAACCAGTTTAATGTATACGAGGTGAGCTCTCAGCATGTCCAGGTATATCCATGTGTATGCAACAGCCTCTCTGTCTGGATGCTGATGATAGTCTGTTCTTTGTTAGAATAGTGTTTGTGTTTGTGTGAAAGAAGGTGTGAAATGTGTAACCTGTAAACTTGTGTCGTGAAACAGGTTCTGAATCCCAAGAAGAAAGGCAAGAAGAAGAAATACATTAACTCAGGGACAGTGAGTCTCACCCCCTCCCTTATCTCTTCTCTTTCTCTGCTCTATCATCTCTCCTCTCTCCTTTCCTCTCTCCCCTCCTCTCTTTCCCCTCCTCTCCCCTCCTCTCCCCTCCTCTCTCCCCCTCCTCTCCTCTCTCTCCCCTCCTCTCCTCTCATATCTACCTGTCACTTCCTCTTCCTGTCACTTCCTCTTCTCATGATTTATATTGCTCATTATCTTTATCATGCAATTCTTAACTCTGTTCTCCCTTTTCCTTCTTTCTTCCTCTCTCTGTCTGTCTCGCTGCTCTTTCATCTTTTCACTTTGTCATTCTGCTGTCTGTCTTGCTTTCTCTCTCTATCTCTCTCTCTATCTCTCTCGCACTGTCTCTCTCTGTCTGTCTTGCTCTCTCTCTCTCTCTCCCTCTGTCTCGCTGTCTCTCTCGCTGTCTATCTCTCTCTCTCGCTGTCTCTCTCTCGCTGTCTCTCTCTCTCTTGCTGTCTCTCTATCTCTTGCTGTCTCTCTCTCTCGCTGTCTCTCTCTCTCGCTGTCTATCTCTCTCTCTCGCTGTCTATCTCTCTCTCGCTGTCTCTCTCTCTCTTGCTGTCTCTCTCTGTCTGTCTTGCTGTCTCTCTCTCTCGCTGTCTCTCTCTCTCTCGCTGTCTCTCTCTCTCTCTCGCTGTCTCTCTCTGTCTGTCTCGCTGTCTCTGTCTCTTGCTGTCTATCTCTCTCTCTCGCTGTCTATCTCTCTCTCTCGCTGACTCTCTCTCTCTCTCTTGCTGTCTCTCTCTCTCGCTGTCTCTCTCTCGCTGTCTCTCTCTCTCCAGGTGACTTTACTGTCCTTCACAGTACAGTCAGAATACACGTTTGTGGATTTCATCCGAGGAGGGTGATTAAAACTCTGTATTTCTGAAAATCAAATGCTTGTGTGTGTCTTTGGGGGTGAATGTGTGTGTGCATGCTTGGCTGTGTGTGTGTGTTTGAGAGACTGGGGAACATCCCAGTGTTTTCTTCCAGTGGACATGTTGATGTCATCACAGCACAGTGACCCTGGACCTGGGCACTGCTGCTGCCTTTTGCATTTCTCAACACCTAATGTCTCTGAGGAGGTTTCTCACCTAATGTCAGTGTCTCTGAGGAGGTTTGGACGTGTGGGTTATTGATGTGATCAATAATGGGTGTTGGTGTGATCCTCTCTTCCAGAACTCAGCTCAACTTCACCGTAGCCATCGACTTCACTGCTTCTAATGGTACGTCTGCCAGACCTGGGGAGTGTTTCATTATGCTGTGTGGGTGTGTGAAAGTGTGTGTGTGAGAGAGAGAGTGCAGAAGAGTGTGTAGGTGTGTACCTTTCTATTCACCTTAGTGTCTGTGTGAGAGAGAATATCCGTAAAATTATGCACATATGATTGAATGCCTGAATGTGTGTGTGTATACGTGTGTGTGTGTGTGTGCATGCATTGGTATGTGTGTGTCCGTATGTGAATTTGTGTGTTCCTGTGTCCGTGTGTGTGTGTGTGTCCGTGTGTGCGTGTGTCCGTGTGTGCGTGTGTGTGTGTGTGTGTGTGCGTGTGTGTCCGTGTGTGCGTGTCCGTGTGTGCGTGTGTGTGTGTGTCCGTGTGTGTGTGTGTCCGTGTGTGCGTGTGTGTGTGTCCGTGTGTGTGTGTGCGTGTGTGTGTGTGTGTGTGCCAGGTAACCCGGCACAGCCCACCTCTCTCCACTACATGAGCCCGTACCAGATGAATGCGTACGCCATGGCGCTGAGAGCTGTGGGTGAGATCATCCAGGACTACGACAGTGACAAGATGTTCCCCGCCTACGGCTTCGGAGCCAAGCTGCCCCCAGACGGCAAGGTCTCCCACGCCTTCCCTCTGGTGAGGGCCTCTCTGGGGGGGGGGGGGGGGGGTGTGGGTGTGGGGGTGGGGGGGGGTGAGTGGGGGGGGGGGGGGGTGTGTGGGGGTGGGTGTGGGTGGGTGTGTGGGGGTTGGGTGTGGGGGTGGGTGTGGGGGTGGGTGGGTTCGCTCCATGATATTTAAAGCCATGAACTCTAAGCAGGGAGCTGTGTGTTCAGCTGTGTCCTCTGTGTGTGTGTGTGTGTACCACAGCCCCACCCAAAGCGTGTAGAAGGGTGTGTTCTGGTCAAACAACCAGCAACTTAGCAACAGCTGTCTGCACACGCTCAGTAGCTGGCTCCTCATCCCACCCAGCGGGGAACTCCCAGCATCCTTCACTTCCTCCTGAGGAGCCTCGCCCAATCAGAGGCCTGTGCTGGCTGCTGTTGTCATGCCAACGGCTGGCACTCACCTGAGGCTTCCATTGGCCTTTATTTATTAATTAGTTTAATGTGCAAGGTTAGCTTTATTCTTGGAGACTGACTAGTGACTGCTTTGTGTTTTGCTGGTGAACATGTGAATGTTTGTAGATGCCAGCTTGTCTGTGTAGGTGGAGCTATACCTTGAACTCACCAGTTACCCCCTCCTCCCCTCCTCCTCCTCCCTCCCCTCCTCCTCCGCTCCTCCTCCCTCCTCCTCCTCCCTCCCCTCTTCCCTTCCTCCTCCCTCCCCTCTTCCCCTCCTCCTCCCTCCTCCTCCCTCCCCTCCTCCTCCCCTCCTTCTCCCCTCCTCCTCCTCCCTCCCCTCTTCCCTTCCTCCTCCCTCCCCTCTTCCCCTCCTCCTCCCTCCCCTCCTCCTCCCCTCCTCTCCTCCCTCCTCCTCCTCCCTCCCCTCTTCCCTTCCTCCTCCCTCCCCTCCCTCCCCTCCTCCTCCTCCCCTCCTCCTCCTCCCTCCCCTCCTCCCCTCCTCCTCCCTCCCCTCCTCCAGGGTGGGGAGGTGGGCTCTGCGGGCTGTGTGGGGATTGAAGGTGTGCTGGAGGCGTACTTCCACAGCCTGCGCACCGTGCAGCTGTACGGACCCACCAACTTCTCCCCTGTCATCAACCAGGTGGCACGGTCAGTGGGGGTCACGGGGGTCACGGGGGTCAGTGGGGGTCGTGATAGCAGGGCTCACACTTGTTCTGTCTGTCCCCCCCCTTCCTCCCTCCTCTTCCTCCAACCTGTCACTTCCTGAACACAGCTGGAGCCCAGCAGCAGCATCTCTGCCTTCCCAGGTGGCTGATGGAAATGCTACACATTAGCCTGGAGCAAGAATAAAGCACATCTCTCCCAAATACACACACACCTAAACACACACCAACACCAACACATGATACATACACAGATTCACACTCACACTCTCTCTCACACACACACACACAGGTGTGTATATAACCTGACATTCCATAGTAGCATCAGGCAGGTGTTGCTTTCTGTGCCAGATTCACTCTCCCTGAGGAAGAGATGTCTCTCCCTCTCTCTCTCCCTCTCTCTCTCTCCCTCCCTCTCTGACTCACTTTTTCACTTGGTCTCTTTCCCCTCTCTCTTTCTACTATCAAGACATGTGAATACTTCAACACGTAGTTTTCTTAAGATGTTTTAGGCATCCTAGTTGCAGTTGAAGAATGTTTCTATAAATAAATGACACCTGCGAATAATGTATACA
>NW_027120655.1:0-10000 GCF_038355195.1 Osmerus mordax
TGGGTTTAGACCGTCGTGAGACAGGTTAGTTTTAACCCTACTGATGATGTGTTGTTGCAATAGTAATCCTGCTCAGTACGAGAGGAACCGCAGGTTCAGACATTTGGTGTATGTGCTTGGCTGAGGAGCCAATGGTGCGAAGCTACCATCTGTGGGATTATGACTGAACGCCTCTAAGTCAGAATCCCCCCTAAACGTAATGATACCGTAGCGCCGCGGATCTCCGGTTGGCCAAGGATAGCCGGCTTCGGTCGGTGCGCAGGGCCGTTCGTGACAGGGTCGGGGTGCGGCCGGATGATGGTCGCCCCTCTCCTGATGCGCACAGCATGTTTGTGGGGAACCTGGTGCTAAATCACTCGTAGACGACCTGATTCTGGGTCAGGGTTTCGTACGTAGCAGAGCAGCTCACTCGCTGCGATCTATTGAAAGTCACCCCTCGATCCAAGCTTTTGTCGGGGACGTAAGGCGTCTTACTCCACCTTCCCTTCCTCCGGGAAGGAAACATCAACAGAGGAAGTCCAGGGGCATGGAGAGACTCCTCTCCGGGGTCTGGCCGGCAGGATTGACTCGGCCTGGAGGGAGGAGGACCGTGGGTAAACGGCGGGAGTAACGTTGACTCTCTTAAGGTAGAGAGGGTCCGGCCGGCAGGGTTGTCTCGGCCTGGAGGGAGGGGAGGGAGGACCGTGGGTAAACGGCGGGAGTAACGTTGACTCTCTTAAGGTAGAGAGGGTCCGGCCGGCAGGGTTGTCTCGGCCTGGAGGGAGGGAGGAGGGACCGTGGCTAACCCTCCAAAACCTAAGTCCATTTTGAATGGGAGTCAATGGGAGGACTCCCAGGGGCACGGGCGCTGTGCCCCCCAAAACCTAAGTCCATTTTGAATGGGAGTCAAGGGGAGGACTCCCAGGGGGCACGGGGGCTGTGCCCTCCAAAACCTAAGTCCACTTTGAATGGGAGTCAAGGGGAGGACTCCCAGGGGCACGGGCGCTGTGCCCTCCAAAAACCTAAGTCCATTTTGAATGGGAGTCAATGGGAGGAGGATTCCCCCAGGGGCACGGGCCGAGGCGCCCTCCTGTGGGACTCAAAGGGGATAACATGTCGGTGGAAAATGAATGGGAGTCAATGGGAGAAGGATGACCAGGGGCATGACTCCAAATGAATGGGAGTCTATGGGAGCCGATGGAGGGCCGCCCTCCGGTGGACAAGAAAAGGAATTACAACCCCATGGAAATGAATGGAAGAGTCCCAGGGGCACGTGCCCTCCAAAACCTAAGTCCATTTTGAATGGGAGTCAATGGGAGGGTGCCCAGGGGCACGGGCACTGTAGACGGGGGACGCCCAGGGGCACGGGCACCCAAAGCAAGGGATGCCCAGGGGCACGTACTTCTTAAAGTGGGGTTATTTTGGTTTTAACACAGGGGGGGTGCTTAAGAGTGGGTGAACAGGGCCCCACGGTGATCAGGTGGTGCAGGGGGGGTCCTCCCCGGAGGTGTGCTGGCCGCCCTGGGGGCTCTGTTCCCCGGGGAGGCCGAGAGAGTAGTGTTGTTCCCCGGGGCTCCCAACTTTTGCAGTGTGAGAGTGTGTTTGACTTGTATTTTGTGGGTGTCAAATGCACCGTTTGGCGCCCGAACGTGTGATTTGGCTGGGGATGGTTTTGTTCTTCAAGTGAGGGCAAGGGGCAGCGGTGTGTGTGGTTATTTTCCCCGAAAAAAGTGTCCCCATTTCGGTGTGCGCGTTTGAAAATTTGTTTCGCTCGCAGCGTCGCGGAGATGCGCGTGCGCGTGGCAACCTTGACACCCCCCGTGTTCCCCTGGACCAGACCTTTCCAACGCCGCCTGAGTTAAGGTGCTACGACGTCCCTAAGTGGAGATGCCTCTAAATGAACACCTTTTCCCAACTTTGCACGTTTCCAGCTTGAGAGGAAAAGGGCTTAAAATTCACAGTTATTCGCCCGAACGTGGGATTTGGCTGGGGGACGGTTTCTATATTCAAGTTGGGATGGGGGGCACCGAGGTGAGTGGTGTTTGTCCCCGAAAAAAGTGTCCCCATTTCGGTGTGCGCGTTTGAAAATTTGTTTCGCTCGCAGCGTCGCGGAGATGCGCGTGCGCGTGGCAACCTTGACACCCCCGTGTTCCCCTGGACCAGACCTTTCCAACGCCGCCTGAGTTAAGGTGCTACGACGTCCCTAAGTGGAGATGCCTCTAAATGAACACCTTTTCCCAACTTTGCACGTTTCCAGCTTGAGAGAAAAAGGGGCTTAAAATTCACAGTTATTCGCCCGAACGTGGGATTTCGCTGGGGACGGTTTCTAAGTTCAAGTTGGACGGGGGGCACCGAGGTGAGTGGTGGTTGTCCCCGAAAAAGCCCTCCCCTTTTCCGTAGCCCCGTTTAAAGTTTTGTTTGGGCTCCTGTTCAGCGGGGAAGCGCGTGCGCGTGGCAACCTTGACACCCCCGTGTTCCCCTGGACCAGACCTTTCCAACGCCGCCTGAGTTAAGGTGCTACGACGTCCCTAAGTGAGATGCCTCTAAATGAACACCTTTTCCCAACTTTGCACGTTTCCAGCTTGAGAGGAAAAGGGGCTTAAAATTCACAGTTATTCGCCCGAACGTGGGATTTGGCTGGGGACGGTTTCTATATTCAAGTTGGGATGGGGGGCACCGAGGTGAGTGGTGGTTGTCCCCGAAAAAGCTCTCCCCTTTTCCGTAGCCCCGTTTAAAGTTTTGTTTGGGCTCCTGTTCAGCGGGGAAGCGCGTGCGCGTGGCAAACTTGACACCCCCGTGTTCCCCTGGTCCAGACCTTTCCAACGCCGCCTGAGTCAAGGTGCTACGACGTCCCAAGTGGGGATGCCTGTAGATGAGCACATTTTCCCAACTTTGAATGTAAGTTTCCAGTATCATTGAAAATGTGGCCTCAAACGAGCAGTTTTGCCCCCGAACGTGGGATTTGGCTGGGGACGGTTTCTATATTCAAGTTGGGATGGGGGGCACCGAGGTGAGTGGTGGTTGTCCCCGAAAAAGCCCTCCCCTTTTCCGTAGCCCCGTTTAAAGTTCTGTTTGGGCTCCTGTTCAGCGGGGAAGCGCGTGCGCGTGGCAAACTTGACACCCCCGTGTTCCCCTGGTCCAGACCTTTCCAACGCCGCCTGAGTCAAGGTGCTACGACGTCCCCAAGTGGGGATGCCTGTAGATGAGCACATTTTCCCAACTTTGAATGTAAGTTTCCAGTATCATTGAAAATGTGGCCTCAAACGAGCAGTTTTGCCCCCGAACGTGGGATTTGGCTGGGACGGTTTCTATATTCAAGTTGGGATGGGGGGCACCGAGGTGAGTGGTGGTTGTCCCCGAAAAAGCCCTCCCCTTTTCCGTAGCCCCGTTTAAAGTTTTGTTTGGGCTCCTGTTCAGCGGGGATGCGCGTGCGCGTGGCAACCTTGACACGCCCGTGTTCCCCTGGACCAGACCTTTCTAACGCCGCCTGAGTTAAGGTGCTACGACGTCCCTAAGTGGAGATGCCTGTAAATGAACACCTTTTCCCAACTTTGCACGTTTCCAGCTTGAGAGGAAAAGGGGCTTAAAATTCACAGTTATTCGCCCGAACGTGGGATTTCGCTGGGGACGGTTTCTAAGTTCAAGTTGGGACGGGGGGCACCGAGGTGAGTGGTGGTTGTCCCCGAAAAAGCCCTCCCCTTTTCCGTAGCCCCGTTTAAAGTTTTGTTTGGGCTCCTGTTCAGCGGGGAAGCGCGTGCGCGTGGCAACCTTGACACGCCCGTGTTCCCCTGGACCAGACCTTTCTAACGCCGCCTGAGTTAAGGTGCTACGACGTCCCCAAGTGGGGATGCCTGTAGATGAGCACATTTTCCCAACTTTGAATGTAAGTTTCCAGTATCATTGAAAATGTGGCCTCAAACGAGCAGTTTTGCCCCCGAACGTGGGATTTGGCTGGGACGGTTTCTATATTCAAGTTGGGATGGGGGGCACCGAGGTGAGTGGTGGTTGTCCCCGAAAAAGCCCTCCCCTTTTCCGTAGCCCCGTTTAAAGTTCTGTTTGGGCTCCTGTTCAGCGGGGAAGCGCGTGCGCGTGGCAAACTTGACACCCCCGTGTTCCCCTGGTCCAGACCTTTCCAACGCCGCCTGAGTCAAGGTGCTACGACGTCCCCAAGTGGGGATGCCTGTAGATGAGCACATTTTCCCAACTTTGAATGTAAGTTTCCAGTATCATTGAAAATGTGGCCTCAAACGAGCAGTTTTGCCCCGAACGTGGGATTTGGCTGGGGACGGTTTCTATATTCAAGTTGGGATGGGGGGCACCGAGGTGAGTGGTGGTTGTCCCCGAAAAAAGCCCTCCCCTTTTCCGTAGCCCCCGTTTAAAGTTTTGTTTGGGCTCCTGTTCAGCGGGGATGCGCGTGCGCGTGGCAACCTTGACACGCCCGTGTTCCCCTGGACCAGACCTTTCTAACGCCGCCTGAGTTAAGGTGCTACGACGTCCCTAAGTGGAGATGCCTGTAAATGAACACCTTTTCCCAACTTTGCACGTTTCCAGCTTGAGAGGAAAAGGGGCTTAAAATTCACAGTTATTCGCCCGAACGTGGGATTTCGCTGGGGACGGTTTCTAAGGTTCAAGTTGGGACGGGGGGCACCGAGGTGAGTGGTGGTTGTCCCCGAAAAAGCCCTCCCCTTTTCCGTAGCCCCGTTTAAAGTTTTGTTTGGGCTCCTGTTCAGCGGGGAAGCGCGTGCGCGTGGCAACCTTGACACGCCCGTGTTCCCCTGGACCAGACCTTTCTAACGCCGCCTGAGTTAAGGTGCTACGACGTCCCCCAAGTGGGGATGCCTGTAGATGAGCACATTTTCCCAACTTTGAATGTAAGTTTCCAGTATCATTGAAAATGTGGCCTCAAACGAGCAGTTTTGCCCCCGAACGTGGGATTTGGCTGGGGACGGTTTCTATATTCAAGTTGGGATGGGGGCACCGAGGTGAGTGGTGGTTGTCCCCGAAAAAAGCCCTCCCCTTTTCCGTAGCCCCGTTTAAAGTTCTGTTTGGGCTCCTGTTCAGCGGGGAAGCGCGTGCGCGTGGCAAACTTGACACCCCCGTGTTCCCCTGGTCCAGACCTTTCCAACGCCGCCTGAGTCAAGGTGCTACGACGTCCCCAAGTGGGGATGCCTGTAGATGAGCACATTTTCCCAACTTTGAATGTAAGTTTCCAGTATCATTGAAAATGTGGCCTCAAACGAGCAGTTTTGCCCCCGAACGTGGGATTTGGCTGGGGACGGTTTCTATATTCAAGTTGGGATGGGGGGCACCGAGGTGAGTGGTGGTTGTCCCCGAAAAAGCCCTCCCCTTTTCCGTAGCCCCGTTTAAAGTTTTGTTTGGGCTCCTGTTCAGCGGGGATGCGCGTGCGCGTGGCAACCTTGACACGCCCGTGTTCCCCTGGACCAGACCTTTCTAACGCCGCCTGAGTTAAGGTGCTACGACGTCCCTAAGTGGAGATGCCTGTAAATGAACACCTTTTCCCAACTTTGCACGTTTCCAGCTTGAGAGGAAAAGGGGCTTAAAATTCACAGTTATTCGCCCGAACGTGGGATTTCGCTGGGGACGGTTTCTAAGTTCAAGTTGGGACGGGGGGGCACCGAGGTGAGTGGTGGTTGTCCCCGAAAAAGCCCTCCCCTTTTCCGTAGCCCCGTTTAAAGTTTTGTTTGGGCTCCTGTTCAGCGGGGAAGCGCGTGCGCGTGGCAACCTTGACACGCCCGTGTTCCCCTGGACCAGACCTTTCTAACGCCGCCTGAGTTAAGGTGCTACGACGTCCCCAAGTGGGGATGCCTGTAGATGAGCACATTTTCCCAACTTTGAATGTAAGTTTCCAGTATCATTGAAAATGTGGCCTCAAACGAGCAGTTTTGCCCCCGAACGTGGGATTTGGCTGGGGACGGTTTCTATATTCAAGTTGGGATGGGGGGCACCGAGGTGAGTGGTGGTTGTCCCCGAAAAAGCCCTCCCCTTTTCCGTAGCCCCGTTTAAAGTTCTGTTTGGGCTCCTGTTCAGCGGGGAAGCGCGTGCGCGTGGCAAACTTGACACCCCCGTGTTCCCCTGGTCCAGACCTTTCCAACGCCGCCTGAGTCAAGGTGCTACGACGTCCCCAAGTGGGGATGCCTGTAGATGAGCACATTTTCCCAACTTTGAATGTAAGTTTCCAGTATCATTGAAAATGTGGCCTCAAACGAGCAGTTTTGCCCCCGAACGTGGGATTTGGCTGGGGACGGTTTCTATATTCAAGTTGGGATGGGGGGCACCGAGGTGAGTGGTGGTTGTCCCCGAAAAAGCCCTCCCCTTTTCCGTAGCCCCGTTTAAAGTTTTGTTTGGGCTCCTGTTCAGCGGGGATGCGCGTGCGCGTGGCAACCTTGACACGCCCGTGTTCCCCTGGACCAGACCTTTCTAACGCCGCCTGAGTTAAGGTGCTACGACGTCCCTAAGTGGAGATGCCTGTAAATGAACACCTTTTCCCAACTTTGCACGTTTCCAGCTTGAGAGGAAAAGGGGCTTAAAATTCACAGTTATTCGCCCGAACGTGGGATTTCGCTGGGGACGGTTTCTAAGTTCAAGTTGGGACGGGGGGCACCGAGGTGAGTGGTGGTTGTCCCCGAAAAAGCCCTCCCCTTTTCCGTAGCCCCGTTTAAAGTTTTGTTTGGGCTCCTGTTCAGCGGGGAAGCGCGTGCGCGTGGCAACCTTGACACGCCCGTGTTCCCCTGGACCAGACCTTTCTAACGCCGCCTGAGTTAAGGTGCTACGACGTCCCCAAGTGGGGATGCCTGTAAATGAACACCTTTTCCCAACTTTGAATGTAAGTTTCCAGTATCATTGAAAATGTGGCCTCAAACGTGCAGTTTTGCCCCCGAACGTGGGATTTGGCTGGGGACGGTTTCTAAATTCAAGTTGGGATGGGGGGCACCGAGGTGAGTGGTGGTTGTCCCCGAAAAAGCCCTCCCCTTTTCCGTAGCCCCGTTTAAAGTTTTGTTTGGGCTCCTGTTCAACGGGGATGCGCGTGCGCGTGGCAAACATGACACGCCCGTGTTCCCCTGGACCAGACCTTTCTAACGCCACCTGAGTTAAGGTGCTACGACGTCCCCAAGTGGGGATGCCTCTAAATGAAGCCAATTTCTCCTATTTGAATGCACTCTCCCAGCCCAGAGAGGCATGTGCCTTAAAATTCACAGTTATTCACCCGAACGTGGGATTTTGTTGAGGACGGTTTCTAAATTCAAGTTGGAACAGGGGGCACCGACGTGAGTGGTGTTTGTCCCCGAAAAAGCTCTCCCCTTTTCCGTAGCCCCGTTTAAAGTTTTGTTTGGGCTCCTGTTTAGCGGGGATGCGCGTGCGCGTGGCAACCTTGACACGCCCGTGTTCCCCTGGACCAGACCTTTCTAACGCCGCCTGAGTTAAGGTGCTACGACGTCCCTAAGTGGAGATGCCTGTAAATGAACACCTTTTCCCAACTTTGAATGTAAGTTTCCAGTATCATTGAAAATGTGGCCTCAAACGAGCAGTTTTGCCCCCGAACGTGGGATTTGGCTGGGGACGGTTTCTAAATTCAAGTTGGGATGGGGGGAACCGAGGTGAGTGGTGGTTGTCCCCGAAAAAGCCCTCCCCTTTTCCGTAGCCCCGTTTAAAGTTTTGTTTGGGCTCCTGTTCAGCGGGGATGCGCGTGCGCGTGGCAACCTTGACACGCCCGTGTTCCCCTGGACCAGACCTTTCTAACGCCACCCGAGTCAAGGTGCTACGACGTCCCTAAATGGGGATGCCTGTAGATGAGCACATTTTCCCAGCTTTGAATGTAAGTTTCCAGCATCATTGAAAATGTGGCCTCAAACGTGCAGTTTTGCGCCCGAACGTGGGATTTTGTTGAGGACGGTTTCTAAATTCAAGTTAGCATAAGGGGCACACGTGTGAGTTGTTATTTTCCCAGGATTGATGGTTTCCAATTCGGTAGCTCCGTTTAAAGTTTTGTTTGGGCTCCTGTTTAGCGGGGATGCGCGTGCGCGTGGCAACCTTGACACGCCCGTGTTCCCCTGGACCAGACCTTTCCAACGCCACCCGAGTCAAGGTGCTACGACGTCCCTAAGTGGGGATGCCTGTAGATGAGCACATTTTCCCAGCTTTGAATGTAAGTTTCCAGCATCATTGAAAATGTGGCCTCAAACGTGCAGTTTTGCGCCCGAACGTGGGATTTTGTTGAGGACGGTTTCTAAATTCAAGTTAGCATAAGGGGCACACGTGTGAGTTGTTATTTTCCCAGGATTGATGGTTTCCAATTCGGTAGCTCCGTTTAAAGTTTTGTTTTGGCCCCTGTTTAGCGGGGATGCGCGTGCGCGTGGCAAACTTGACACGCCCGTGTTCCCCTGGACCAGACCTTTCCAACGCCACCCGAGTTAAGGTGCTACGACGTCCCTAAGTGGAGATGCCTCTAAATGAAGCCAATTTCTCCTATTTGAATGCACTCTCCCAGCCCAGAGAGGCATGTGCCTTAAAATTCACAGTTATTCACCCGAACGTGGGATTTTGTTGAGGACGGTTTCTAAATTCAAGTTAGAATAAGGGGCACACGTGTGAGTTGTTATTTTCCCAGGATTGATGATTTCCAATTCGGTAGCTCCGTTTAAAGTTTTGTTTCGCTTCCCGTTTTCGTTGCGTAGCTCTGATTTGGCTGGGGATAGTTTTATACACTGCTTTAGAGTAAGACACATACGTGCGAGTTGTTTTCACATTGGAATTGACGATAGCCATTTCGGTGTTGACGTTTAACGTTTTCTTTCGCTTCCCGTTTCCGTTTTATCCAACCGATTTCGCTGGGGACAGTTTTGTTATTTAAGTTGGAGTGAGACGCAGCGACGTGCGTTGAAATTTCCGCCCTATCTGCGACGGTTCACGGTTGTAGCTCCGATTGAAGTTTTCTTTTGCTTCCCGTTTCGCGCACGCGCACGTGCGCGTTATTAGTCCCGGTTTTCCGTGTGCCCCCGGTTAATACCTTTCGAATGAGCCTATTTTGATCAAAATCCGTTGGGCGGAACCGAAAATGAGCTCGAAAAACGGTTTTCCCAGCTTCGCAGTGCATTTCCCAGCTTCTGACTTACAAGCGTAACATTGTCGCGGCCCCCAGTCCACCAGACAGCTACCATAGAGTATATAAGTCATCCTGGGAAAATGAATGGAAGTCAATGGCAGTATGACTTTACAGTGGTTTTGCCCATACTACACATATGGTGTATACACGGACCATGCACCATATGTGTCTCCCGCACACGGGTGAAAATGTATCCGCCTGAGAGGCACTCGGGGCGGGCACCCGATGGGGCATGAGACCCCCCCACCCCTGGTGGTCAAAAAAAAGTTAAAGTTTTTTTTTCCTTTCCTCCAGGCGCCTACTTGGCTCTGGGGCGCCCCAGAATCATGCCCCCCGACCCCGGCACTACCCGGGGGGCCGATGGGGGCCCTTTTTTTGAAATTTTTTTTTTCTCCATATTTGAAGCCCCGGCACAGGCTAGACCCATACCCCGACCCCGGGCACCCGCGAGCGGCCGGTAGGTGGCGTGTTTTGGGTCATTTTTTTTTTCTTGGCCGTTTTGAAGCCCCAGCGAGCCCCTGAGCCATACCCCGACCACGGCACTTCCCGGGCGGCCCCCCGTATACCGAAACGGCCGGTTGGGGGCGCTTTTTTTGATTTTTTTTTTTTTTCCCATATTTGAAGCCCCGGCACAGGCTAGACCCATACCCCGACCCCGGGCACCCGCGAGCGGCCGGTAGGCGGCGCGTTTTGGGTCTTTTTTTATTTTTTTTGCCCGTTTTGAAGCTCCAGCAAGGGCCTGATCCATGCCACACACGCAGACCATCGTGACACTGTCACCCACCTGACCGAATGGCGTTCTCGACCCCCACGATAGTTGGGCCCCCACCATACAGGTGGACGGTTCCTTCGGCACTGGGGGGTCAGTCTCTTGTCCCGGGTAGCCGAGAGCGGGGCCCG
>NW_027120655.1:20000-25000 GCF_038355195.1 Osmerus mordax
GATTTGGCTGGGGACGGTTTCTATATTCAAGTTGGGATGGGGGGCACCGAGGTGAGTGGTGGTTGTCCCCGAAAAAGCCCTCCCCTTTTCCGTAGCCCCGTTTAAAGTTTTGTTTGGGCTCCTGTTCAGCGGGGATGCGCGTGCGCGTGGCAACCTTGACACGCCCGTGTTCCCCTGGACCAGACCTTTCTAACGCCGCCTGAGTTAAGGTGCTACGACGTCCCTAAGTGGAGATGCCTGTAAATGAACACCTTTTCCCAACTTTGCACGTTTCCAGCTTGAGAGGAAAAGGGGCTTAAAATTCACAGTTATTCGCCCGAACGTGGGATTTCGCTGGGGACGGTTTCTAAGTTCAAGTTGGGACGGGGGGCACCGAGGTGAGTGGTGGTTGTCCCCGAAAAAGCCCTCCCCTTTTCCGTAGCCCCGTTTAAAGTTTTGTTTGGGCTCCTGTTCAGCGGGGAAGCGCGTGCGCGTGGCAACCTTGACACGCCCGTGTTCCCCTGGACCAGACCTTTCTAACGCCGCCTGAGTTAAGGTGCTACGACGTCCCCAAGTGGGGATGCCTGTAGATGAGCACATTTTCCCAACTTTGAATGTAAGTTTCCAGTATCATTGAAAATGTGGCCTCAAACGAGCAGTTTTGCCCCCGAACGTGGGATTTGGCTGGGGACGGTTTCTATATTCAAGTTGGGATGGGGGGCACCGAGGTGAGTGGTGGTTGTCCCCGAAAAAGCCCTCCCCTTTTCCGTAGCCCCGTTTAAAGTTCTGTTTGGGCTCCTGTTCAGCGGGGAAGCGCGTGCGCGTGGCAAACTTGACACCCCCGTGTTCCCCTGGTCCAGACCTTTCCAACGCCGCCTGAGTCAAGGTGCTACGACGTCCCCAAGTGGGGATGCCTGTAGATGAGCACATTTTCCCAACTTTGAATGTAAGTTTCCAGTATCATTGAAAATGTGGCCTCAAACGAGCAGTTTTGCCCCCGAACGTGGGATTTGGCTGGGGACGGTTTCTATATTCAAGTTGGGATGGGGGGCACCGAGGTGAGTGGTGGTTGTCCCCGAAAAAGCCCTCCCCTTTTCCGTAGCCCCGTTTAAAGTTTTGTTTGGGCTCCTGTTCAGCGGGGATGCGCGTGCGCGTGGCAACCTTGACACGCCCGTGTTCCCCTGGACCAGACCTTTCTAACGCCGCCTGAGTTAAGGTGCTACGACGTCCCTAAGTGGAGATGCCTGTAAATGAACACCTTTTCCCAACTTTGCACGTTTCCAGCTTGAGAGGAAAAGGGGCTTAAAATTCACAGTTATTCGCCCGAACGTGGGATTTCGCTGGGGACGGTTTCTAAGTTCAAGTTGGGACGGGGGGCACCGAGGTGAGTGGTGGTTGTCCCCGAAAAAGCCCTCCCCTTTTCCGTAGCCCCGTTTAAAGTTTTGTTTGGGCTCCTGTTCAGCGGGGAAGCGCGTGCGCGTGGCAACCTTGACACGCCCGTGTTCCCCTGGACCAGACCTTTCTAACGCCGCCTGAGTTAAGGTGCTACGACGTCCCCAAGTGGGGATGCCTGTAGATGAGCACATTTTCCCAACTTTGAATGTAAGTTTCCAGTATCATTGAAAATGTGGCCTCAAACGAGCAGTTTTGCCCCCGAACGTGGGATTTGGCTGGGGACGGTTTCTATATTCAAGTTGGGATGGGGGGCACCGAGGTGAGTGGTGGTTGTCCCCGAAAAAGCCCTCCCCTTTTCCGTAGCCCCGTTTAAAGTTCTGTTTGGGCTCCTGTTCAGCGGGGAAGCGCGTGCGCGTGGCAAACTTGACACCCCCGTGTTCCCCTGGTCCAGACCTTTCCAACGCCGCCTGAGTCAAGGTGCTACGACGTCCCCAAGTGGGGATGCCTGTAGATGAGCACATTTTCCCAACTTTGAATGTAAGTTTCCAGTATCATTGAAAATGTGGCCTCAAACGAGCAGTTTTGCCCCCGAACGTGGGATTTGGCTGGGGACGGTTTCTATATTCAAGTTGGGATGGGGGGCACCGAGGTGAGTGGTGGTTGTCCCCGAAAAAGCCCTCCCCTTTTCCGTAGCCCCGTTTAAAGTTTTGTTTGGGCTCCTGTTCAGCGGGGATGCGCGTGCGCGTGGCAACCTTGACACGCCCGTGTTCCCCTGGACCAGACCTTTCTAACGCCGCCTGAGTTAAGGTGCTACGACGTCCCTAAGTGGAGATGCCTGTAAATGAACACCTTTTCCCAACTTTGCACGTTTCCAGCTTGAGAGGAAAAGGGGCTTAAAATTCACAGTTATTCGCCCGAACGTGGGATTTCGCTGGGGACGGTTTCTAAGTTCAAGTTGGGACGGGGGGCACCGAGGTGAGTGGTGGTTGTCCCCGAAAAAGCCCTCCCCTTTTCCGTAGCCCCGTTTAAAGTTTTGTTTGGGCTCCTGTTCAGCGGGGAAGCGCGTGCGCGTGGCAACCTTGACACGCCCGTGTTCCCCTGGACCAGACCTTTCTAACGCCGCCTGAGTTAAGGTGCTACGACGTCCCCAAGTGGGGATGCCTGTAAATGAACACCTTTTCCCAACTTTGAATGTAAGTTTCCAGTATCATTGAAAATGTGGCCTCAAACGTGCAGTTTTGCCCCCGAACGTGGGATTTGGCTGGGGACGGTTTCTAAATTCAAGTTGGGATGGGGGGCACCGAGGTGAGTGGTGGTTGTCCCGAAAAAGCCCTCCCCTTTTCCGTAGCCCCGTTTAAAGTTTTGTTTGGGCTCCTGTTCAACGGGGATGCGCGTGCGCGTGGCAAACATGACACGCCCGTGTTCCCCTGGACCAGACCTTTCTAACGCCACCTGAGTTAAGGTGCTACGACGTCCCCAAGTGGGATGCCTCTAAATGAAGCCAATTTCTCCTATTTGAATGCACTCTCCCAGCCCAGAGAGGCATGTGCCTTAAAATTCACAGTTATTCACCCGAACGTGGGATTTTGTTGAGGACGGTTTCTAAATTCAAGTTGGAACAGGGGGCACCGACGTGAGTGGTGTTTGTCCCCGAAAAAGCTCTCCCCTTTTCCGTAGCCCCGTTTAAAGTTTTGTTTGGGCTCCTGTTTAGCGGGGATGCGCGTGCGCGTGGCAACCTTGACACGCCCGTGTTCCCCTGGACCAGACCTTTCTAACGCCGCCTGAGTTAAGGTGCTACGACGTCCCTAAGTGGAGATGCCTGTAAATGAACACCTTTTCCCAACTTTGAATGTAAGTTTCCAGTATCATTGAAAATGTGGCCTCAAACGAGCAGTTTTTGCCCCCGAACGTGGGATTTGGCTGGGGACGGTTTCTAAATTCAAGTTGGGATGGGGGGACCGAGGTGAGTGGTGGTTGTCCCCGAAAAAGCCCTCCCCTTTTCCGTAGCCCCGTTTAAAGTTTTGTTTGGGCTCCTGTTCAGCGGGGATGCGCGTGCGCGTGGCAACCTTGACACGCCCGTGTTCCCCTGGACCAGACCTTTCTAACGCCACCCGAGTCAAGGTGCTACGACGTCCCTAAATGGGGATGCCTGTAGATGAGCACATTTTCCCAGCTTTGAATGTAAGTTTCCAGCATCATTGAAAATGTGGCCTCAAACGTGCAGTTTTGCGCCCGAACGTGGGATTTTGTTGAGGACGGTTTCTAAATTCAAGTTAGCATAAGGGGCACACGTGTGAGTTGTTATTTTCCCAGGATTGATGGTTTCCAATTCGGTAGCTCCGTTTAAAGTTTTGTTTGGGCTCCTGTTTAGCGGGGATGCGCGTGCGCGTGGCAACCTTGACACGCCCGTGTTCCCCTGGACCAGACCTTTCCAACGCCACCCGAGTCAAGGTGCTACGACGTCCCTAAGTGGGGATGCCTGTAGATGAGCACATTTTCCCAGCTTTGAATGTAAGTTTCCAGCATCATTGAAAATGTGGCCTCAAACGTGCAGTTTTGCGCCCGAACGTGGGATTTTGTTGAGGACGGTTTCTAAATTCAAGTTAGCATAAGGGGCACACGTGTGAGTTGTTATTTTCCCAGGATTGATGGTTTCCAATTCGGTAGCTCCGTTTAAAGTTTTGTTTTGGCCCCTGTTTAGCGGGGATGCGCGTGCGCGTGGCAAACTTGACACGCCGTGTTCCCCTGGACCAGACCTTTCCAACGCCACCCGAGTTAAGGTGCTACGACGTCCCTAAGTGGAGATGCCTCTAAATGAAGCCAATTTCTCCTATTTGAATGCACTCTCCCAGCCCAGAGAGGCATGTGCCTTAAAATTCACAGTTATTCACCCGAACGTGGGATTTTGTTGAGGACGGTTTCTAAATTCAAGTTAGAATAAGGGGCACACGTGTGAGTTGTTATTTTCCCAGGATTGATGATTTCCAATTCGGTAGCTCCGTTTAAAGTTTTGTTTCGCTTCCCGTTTTCGTTGCGTAGCTCTGATTTGGCTGGGGATAGTTTTATACACTGCTTTAGAGTAAGACACATACGTGCGAGTTGTTTTCACATTGGAATTGACGATAGCCATTCGGTGTTGACGTTTAACGTTTTCTTTCGCTTCCCGTTTCCGTTTTATCCAACCGATTTCGCTGGGGACAGTTTTGTTATTTAAGTTGGAGTGAGACGCAGCGACGTGCGTTGAAATTTCCGCCCTATCTGCGACGGTTCACGGTTGTAGCTCCGATTGAAGTTTTCTTTTGCTTCCCGTTTCGCGCACGCGCACGTGCGCGTTATTAGTCCCGGTTTTCCGTGTGCCCCCGGTTAATACCTTTCGAATGAGCCTATTTTGATCAAAATCCGTTGGGCGGAACCGAAAATGAGCTCGAAAAACGGTTTTCCCAGCTTCGCAGTGCATTTCCCAGCTTCTGACTTACAAGCGTAACATTGTCGCGGCCCCCAGTCCACCAGACAGCTACCATAGAGTATATAAGTCATCCTGGGAAAATGAATGGAAGTCAATGGCAGTATGACTTTACAGTGGTTTTGCCCATACTACACATATGGTGTATACACGGACCATGCAC
>NW_027120655.1:35000-36303 GCF_038355195.1 Osmerus mordax
ATGCCTCTAAATGAACACCTTTTCCCAACTTTGCACGTTTCCAGCTTGAGAGGAAAAGGGGCTTAAAATTCACAGTTATTCGCCCGAACGTGGGATTTGGCTGGGGACGGTTTCTATATTCAAGTTGGGATGGGGGGCACCGAGGTGAGTGGTGGTTGTCCCCGAAAAAGCTCTCCCCTTTTCCGTAGCCCCGTTTAAAGTTTTGTTTGGGCTCCTGTTCAGCGGGGAAGCGCGTGCGCGTGGCAAACTTGACACCCCCGTGTTCCCCTGTCCAGACCTTTCCAACGCCGCCTGAGTCAAGGTGCTACGACGTCCCCAAGTGGGGATGCCTGTAGATGAGCACATTTTCCCAACTTTGAATGTAAGTTTCCAGTATCATTGAAAATGTGGCCTCAAACGAGCAGTTTTGCCCCCGAACGTGGGATTTGGCTGGGGGACGGTTTCTATATTCAAGTTGGGATGGGGGGCACCGAGGTGAGTGGTGGTTGTCCCCGAAAAAGCCCTCCCCTTTTCCGTAGCCCCGTTTAAAGTTCTGTTTGGGCTCCTGTTCAGCGGGGAAGCGCGTGCGCGTGGCAAACTTGACACCCCCGTGTTCCCCTGGTCCAGACCTTTCCAACGCCGCCTGAGTCAAGGTGCTACGACGTCCCCAAGTGGGGATGCCTGTAGATGAGCACATTTTCCCAACTTTGAATGTAAGTTTCCAGTATCATTGAAAATGTGGCCTCAAACGAGCAGTTTTGCCCCCGAACGTGGGATTTGGCTGGGGACGGTTTCTATATTCAAGTTGGGATGGGGGGCACCGAGGTGAGTGGTGGTTGTCCCCGAAAAAGCCCTCCCCTTTTCCGTAGCCCCGTTTAAAGTTTTGTTTGGGCTCCTGTTCAGCGGGATGCGCGTGCGCGTGGCAACCTTGACACGCCCGTGTTCCCCTGGACCAGACCTTTCTAACGCCGCCTGAGTTAAGGTGCTACGACGTCCCTAAGTGGAGATGCCTGTAAATGAACACCTTTTCCCCAACTTTGCACGTTTCCAGCTTGAGAGGAAAAGGGGCTTAAAATTCACAGTTATTCGCCCGAACGTGGGATTTCGCTGGGGACGGTTTCTAAGTTCAAGTTGGGACGGGGGGCACCGAGGTGAGTGGTGGTTGTCCCCGAAAAAGCCCTCCCCTTTTCCGTAGCCCCGTTTAAAGTTTTGTTTGGCTCCTGTTCAGCGGGGAAGCGCGTGCGCGTGGCAACCTTGACACGCCCGTGTTCCCCTGGACCAGACCTTTCTAACGCCGCCTGAGTTAAGGTGCTACGACGTCCCC
>NW_027120656.1:0-7500 GCF_038355195.1 Osmerus mordax
AGAGAGAGGGAGAGAGAGAGAGAGGGAGAGAGAGAGAGAGAAAGAGAGAGAGAGAGACAAAACACATACAGGGGCTAGTGCAGATCCTGTGTGTGTGGTTGTGTTTGTCCTTCTGTGATTGTGTGTGTGTGTGTGTACCTGACTGAGACAAGTAGCCACATGTTGCAGTTGTCCCACATACACTGTGCTATGCAGACTATAGAGAGAGGGGGAGGGAAAGAAGGAGGGGAGAGAGGGGAAGAGGGGGAGGGAGAGGAGAGGGGGAGGGAAAGAAGGAGGGGAGAGAGGGGGAGGGAAAGAAGGAGGGGGAGAGGAGGAGGGAGGGGAGAGAGGGGAGGAGGAGGGAGGGGAGGGGATGAGAGGAGAGGAGGAGGAAAAAGTACACCACACACACGCTTGGACAGACTCACTCACTAATGTACACACCAGACCTAAACACACACACACACAGATGTGTATAAACACACACAAATACACACACACAGACAATGTGGGTCTCTGTTTGGAATGTGTCTGGTAGTCCATTGTCTCCATAGTGAACCACACATCACACTTAGCATCCGGTAGACTGGAGACGGTCAGAACACACATAAAACACAAGCACATACATATAGAAACACACACATAACACACACACGTGCACAGAACACACACATGTTTACAAATGTACACACACCCACACTTTTTGGGCAAGCATAAATGTGTAGTTTACAGGTTGTTTCTGTGTGTGTGGTGGCGGGGGGTGGGGGGCTGGGATGAACAGGTTCTACACCCCAGGAGAGGGAGGGAGAGAAATACAGAGAGAAATAGAGAGACAGGAATAGTGTTAACATGGAGTCAATGTTTTTGTATAAAATTATAAATAACTAAATTATTTTAATACGTCATCAAATACAACATAGTGTTGGGTTAAATTGGCCTATGACATACGGTAGATTACAGTGGTTGATTGTACAAGGAATACATCCTTCTCGCGCCCCCTTGTGTTCGTGCGTGGAGGAGGCGCGTGAAACCCAGCCGCGTTCTGAACTTCTGCTTGTGTAACTGTCTTTAAATCCCGCCCACTGAGTTTATGCTTATTGGTCAAACTATCAATATGTCAACCGCTTATTGGCAAAAAGGACTTGTCAATCCAATGAAACAGGAACGCGGCGAACATTCACTCAACAAAAAAAACATATTGTGCAAGCGTCCTTGCCTGCTGAGAAACAGTGAGTAGTTCATCGTTTCTCATTCATAAAAAATAGTTAACAAAAAGTTAAGAGAGACCCGAATTTCCATGTATGTACACAACACGGTTTCCAGTGTGTCTGTTTAGAAAACAAACGTCTTCAAATCATAATTGTTTTATAACATCTGATTTTGGTAGGTAATACTGTCGCCTCATCTCTAATTTATCGTCTCTCAGTTCAGACATGCCAACATCCCCGGTAAAGACACGGATCCCGATAACGAGCTTCGGTCATCTCATCACCGAGGTGAAGGTATGTGTTTGAAACGCTGAAACGGTGGACGCACGTGGGATTCTGTACGCGGGCCAGTTAGCCAGCTCTTGCCTCTAGCAGGTTATAACACTATAAGGGTCAGATAATGTTATTAACAATTATTACGGAGGTAGAGAAATACACATATGTGTGTTTGCGTTTGTGCATGTTATACCTGTGTGTGTCATATGTGTGTGTTTAATACGTGTGTGTTTAATACGTGTGTGTTTAATACGTGTGTGTTTATTACGTGTGTGTTTATTACGTGTGTGTTATTACGTGTTTGTTTAATACGTGTGTGTTTATTACGTGTGTTTATTACGTGTGTGTTTATTACGTGTGTGTTTAATACGTGTGTGTTTAATACGTGTGTTTAATATGTGTGTGTTTATTACGTGTGTGTTTATTACGTGTGTGTTTAATACTTGTGTGTTTAATACGTGTGTGTTTAATATGTGTGTGTTTATTACGTATGTGTTTATTACGTGTGTGTGTTCAGAAGCAGCTGTTTGGGATGGAGGCACCAGCCAGTGTGGAGCTGACAGGATGGAGGAAGCACTTTAACAGCTACACACTGCAAGGAAGACGCAACGTGAGCAGCGTACACACACACACACACACACACAGGTAAAACACACAGGCATGTATAACACACCCACACACAAACATTCTGGTGTTCTTCTCATTCTCCAGTTTGTCCTGGTCACCTACGGGGTCCTAGCAGGGTCTGCAGCAGCCTACTGGTTCCTCCAGCACAGCAAAGAGGAGACACGGGTGCCCAGCAAGACTGCCTGACTGAAACTATAACACCTCTCTCTCTCTCTCTCTCTCCCCCCCCCCCCCCCCTCTCTCTCTCTCCCCACCCCTCTCTCTCTCTTTCTCTCTCTCTCCCCCTCTCTCTTTTGGTCACTCTTGTGTTTGTATGATAATAAATTATAATCCAATCACATTCTTTCTGCTGTTGTCATCATTTAATCCCCCCCCCCACACACACACACACACTGATAAGGAACACTCGGAGAAGTCATGGTTACCTTGACAACAGGAGAGATTCTGGCGAAGATGTATTGTGGGTGCAGTTACAATATTCTGCCACCAAGTGGCAGTGTTACCCTGTTAGTGGCAGAGGGAGGGAGATAGAAGAGAGAGAAGGAGGGAGGGAGACCGAGAGAGAGAGAGAGAAGGAGGGAGGGAGACCGAGAGAGAAAGAAAGCAAACCATTTGACTTGATGCAGAACTTAAGTTAAGTTAGTTAATTTCAAACTTTTTATCGATTCACTTTAATTCTTATCATTTGAGTATTCCTTCATCCTTCCTTCCTTCCTTCCTTCGTTCCATCCTTTCCCAGATCCAGGATCCAGGATCCACACACTCTACACACATACAAACACACACTACCCACCAGGTAGTGTGTGTTTGGGCTGGACTGGGACAAAAAAATGGCCCTGGCATTTTTGCTCAGACCGGCCCACCACAATCACCAACACCACCCACCAGCACACCAAAACAGTTAAAACGTGATTGGCGGCCCAAAATGACCGGTATGCCAGATTACCAATCCAGGCCTGCCACACACATGCATTGCTGATATGTCACATGATTTCAGAGAAATCAACTCACGAAAGTGAAAGCTAGAAGTTGGCAGCGAATCCCTCGCACACGCTCTTACACGCACACACTCACACACACAAACAAACACACACACACACACACACACACACACCCACACACGTGACACACTATACAAGCTTAGAGGTGAGTTCATTCAAGCGAAGCAGGTATCACATAACTTCTGGTGTTTGTGTAAACGTGTCGCATTTTCTGTGAAAAGATATCGCGAAACCTTCACCTTGGAGACGCAAACTAAAGAATTGTCTCCAGACCGCTATGGTACGAACTCCAAGACTCATAAACGGACATCATGTACAACAGTGAGTGGACACATGGATAACGTCACAGGGCTATTTCCTAGAAAGGAAAGAAATAATATCCAGAATATAGCCTATTTTCTTTGGGGTGTGAACGAGGTCATTAGTTAATATTTTTTGTCTTTTCCAGCGTAGCTCGCAGATGGGTTGGGAAAACAAAATCAGTTGGATTAACAGAAAACTCACAAAGTAGTTAAGGTAAGCACTATTAAACAGAAAACTGGTGTTACCGTTCGGGGGGTGGAACCGGGTGAGTTCATATAATCCGTGAAGTCAGAGAAAGAGCGCCGCTAATCTGTTTCATCAGATCAGTTATGCATTTGAAGTGATATTTCAGTCAATTCTGTAGCTCTGTTGTGGTGATGATAATTCTGCTATTTAATGTAGCTTGTGAAATGTTCGATATGGTACATGGTTTGCGTGCAGAAAAGTGAGACATGGATCCAATCTCGAGAATTGTCATTATACTGTTCTTACGTGATAAAGAGCTCAAACCAAAATCATAGCCTACTTTAGCTGTATTTAATTCAATTAAATGTTATTTTGTTCAGAGAAAATAGGACCAATTCAGGCTCGTGGTTTAAGAGACAATCTTGATGTTTTCCTGGTTCTTTCAGTTTCATGTTCTCATAACTGATGCATGTATGGTTTAATCATAGATGTTCCTTGTTGTTGAAACACATAACTCAAAACATTCTAAAAAGTAGCCTAGTTCTGTCCAGTTGAAGCTGAATCTGACAGTGTCCGAGATGACCGACAATTGAGCTCGAGTTGAGTTGATAAACCGCGGGTTATTGGCGGAGAATGAATCCGTTAATCACATTTATCATAAATTACCCGCATACATTACTCTACATGTTGCATTGTATTTACACTGTTGCCTTTAAGACGGTAGTTAAGATGTTATTGTTGCTCAGATGCACAGAACAACACAGGGTCAGACTGGGTCAGACTGGGCACTGAAATTCTTAGGACAAGACAACGCAAAGCAACCTGGCTTTGTGTGTTAACATATCAAGTTGGCATGTTGTCTGTGTGTTATCATGTTACAGAATGTTATATGTGTGTGTTCTTATCATGTTACACAGAGTATGATAAGTGTGTGTGAGTGTGAGAGAGAGTTGTCATGTTTCATGGTTTCTCTGTCTCACAAATGCAGTGTTGAGGCCTGCCGAAAAGAGGAAAAAGTTGAAAACAGAATCAACAACCCTCTCTCCTCTCTGTCTGTCTCTCTCCCCCTCTTTCTCTCTCTCTCTCTCTCTCTCTCTCACTCCCTTCCTCTATCTGTCTCTCTCTCTTTCTCTCTCTCTCTCTCTCTCTCTCTCTCTCTCTCTCTCTCTCTCTCTCTCTCTCTCTCTCTCTCTCTCTCTCTCTCTCTCTCTCTCTCTCTCTCCCTCTGTCTGTCTCTCTCTCTCACACTCACCTCTCCCTTGTCATGCTTTTATAACAATATCAGTTACACTAATTGCTCTAACATTTACAAACAGCTGTTACAAACCCTGCTTGACTGGGGCTGTGTTCCTGCTGATTTGTCAATGGCTTGCAAAGTGGTGTCTGATTGGTAGACAGCTGGGGTAATGTTATTTGATTGGTGTGTGTATATATATGTGTGTGTGTGAGAGAGAGACAGTCCTGTATACATAATATTTGTTTCTGTGATCACTCCCTCCCTCCCCTCCCTCCCTCCCTCCCTCTCTATCCAGATCTTCCACCCTCCCTGCCCTCCTGGAGATGGTGTGGAGGTTAGTGGGACGCCAGAGATGGTCTCCTTTTTAGAATGGTCAAAGACGATTTCAGCAGAACCTCAGAGATCCAGCAGAACGACAGAACCACGACCACGCAGAACCATCCAGAACATCGGAACGCCAGCGACCCGATCGGAGGGGAAAGCGCATCCAAGGAAGATCTGGGGAACCTAACTTTAAAACTCCAGAAATGCCTGACTATCCAGCCCCAGCCTCCACCCCAGACTCAGCCTCCCCCCCAGCCCCAGCCTCCACCCCAGACTCAGCCTCCCCCCCAGCCCCAGCCTCCACCCCAGACTCAGCCTCCACCCCAGCCCAGCCTCCCCCCCAGCCCCAGCCTCCACCCCAGACTCAGCCTCCCCCCCCAGCCCCAGCCTCCACCCCAGACTCAGCCTCCCCCCCAGCCCGATCCTCCCCCCAGCCTCCCCCTCAGTTACAGCCTCCCCCCCAGACTCAGCCTCCCCCCCAGCCCCATCCTCCCCCCCAGACTCAGCCTCAGTCACAGCCTCCCCCCCAGACTCAGCCTCAGTCACAGCCTCCCCCCCAGCCCGATCCTCCCCCCACACTCAGCCTCCCCCCCAGCCCCATCCTCCACCCCAGACTCAGCCTCCCCCCCAGCCCCATCCTCCCCCCCCAGCCTCCCCCTCAGTTACAGCCTCCCCCCCAGCCCGATCCTCCCCCCCAGACTCAGCCTCCCCCCCAGCCCCATCCTCCCCCCCAGCCTCCACCCCAGACTCAGCCTCCCCCCCAGCCCCATCCTCCCCCCCAGCCTCCCCCTCAGTTACAGCCTCCCCCCCAGCCCCAGTCTCACCATCGGCCCCCTCCCCAAGCTCTGCTTCCCTGGCCCACGCACCTGCGCCCGTTCTGCAGCCATGCAGAGTGTGTCCTGGTGCAGCTCACACACCTGCAGCTGCACCACAGCGGCTTCTACTACGCAGCCATGAGCATGGAGGACGCCCACCACACCCTGCAGGCCTGCCCCTTGGGGACCTTCCTCATCAGGTACACTCACACACACACACCACACCCTGCAGGTCTGCCCCCTTGGGGACCTTCCTCATCAGGTACACTCACACACACACACCACACCCTGCAGGTCTGCCCCTTGGGGACCTTCCTCATCAGGTACACTCACACACACACCACACCCTGCAGGCCTGCCCCTTGGGGACCTTCCTCATCAGGTACACTCACACACACACACCACACCCTGCAGGTCTGCCCCCTTGGGGACCTTCCTCATCAGGTACACTCACACACACACACCACACCCTGCAGGTCTGCCCCCTTGGGGACCTTCCTCATCAGGTACACTCACACACACACACCACACCCTGCAGGTCTGCCCCTTGGGGACCTTCCTCATCAGGTACACTCACACACACACACACACTCTCATACATACACACACGCACACTGTGTATAGACACACACACCCAAACACAAACGCCATCCCCGTCACCTGACCGCTCCCGTTGCCATGTCATCCCCGTCGCCAGAGACAGCTGCCAGGCGGACGTGTTCTTCACCCTGAGTTACCGCGGCAATGACGCCCCCACCAGCGTGCGCATCGTGCTGAGCAAGCAACTCTTCAGCCTGCACGGCAGCAAGAAGACCTTCCATTCGCTGTTCGGCCTGCTGCGTCACTACATGAGGTCCTCCCATAGGCTGAGCCGGCCCTACCGCCGCTCAGCCCCCACGCTGCAGGAGCTCTGCCGCCTGGTCGTCATGACGACCCGGGGGGAGGAGGATGTACGAGAGCTGAGCGGAGCCTCGGGCGTCGTCAGAGACTTCCTGCTGGCCTACCCTCACTGTGTGTAGACAGACACACATACACACGCACACAACGTGTACACATACACACATACACACGCACACAACATGTACACATACACACATACACACGCACACAACATGTACACATACACACATACACACGCACACAACATGTACACATTCACACACTGTATATAGACAAAACACTTACTGTTTGTAGACAGATGCACTTTCTCATATTTTCTGACACCTGGTGGTGTTTAGATAAAAGACAGAATTTGATTTTCAACTGAATACATTCAAGCAGTGAAGCAGTGAAGGGGGGGGGGGCGGGGTGTGAGGGGGGGTGGGGGCGGGGTGTGAGGGGGGGTGAGGGCGGGGTGTGAGGGGGGTGGGGGCGGGGTGTGAGGGGGGGTGGGGGCGGGGTGTGAGGGGGGGTGAGGTGAACCCCCTCATTCAAACACTGCTGACAGGAAAACCACATCTGCCCTCCAGGTATTTTAATAAACCGCACAAGAAACAATGTTTTATAGAATTTGTACAGAGTTTTAAGAATACTTGTGAATA
>NW_027120656.1:10000-36173 GCF_038355195.1 Osmerus mordax
GTTCCAGATCATAAACAGTTGTGTTGGTGCACGGCTCCTTCCTGAAGATGATTTATGATGTTTCTGAGGAGTTGATTGAATCAAGAGTAATTATTAAATCTGTTGTTTGAAAGACCATTCTAGTGTTGAGTTTCACAAAGAAAGAAAGAGAATGGGTGTGTCTAAGAGTGTGTGTGTGACAGAGAGTGTGTGTGTGACAGAGAGTGTGTGTGTGACAGAGAGTGTGTGTGTGACAGAGAGTGTGTGTGCGAGAGAGAGAGACAGACAGGGAGAGAGAGAGAGTGACTGCAGCTGACTGTCCTGTAGTTGTTGACGAGTTTTGTTGTCTCAAGTCAAAGGAGAAGGGGGTGTCATGTGACCTTCATAACAGCAGAACGGGGTGTCATGTGACCTTCATAACAGCAGAACGGGGTGTCATGTGACCTTCATAACAGCAGATGACCGTTGTGATATTTCAGAGAACCATCGGCACCTGAGCATCTGGCAGTGACGTGTTACTCTTTTCACATCCGCTAGGAGACGCTGTCTGACCACAAACTGGCCATCTCGCTTACACTCAATAAGAGCCCATCCAGGTGTTCCCTCAATGAAGCTTAATTGATTCAATAATTCAACTTGGAACAGCTTGATTAAAACAGGCTCACGGGAGCCTGCTCTCGTTGCTATGGTACGTTGCTATGGTACATCATACCGGGAATCGAACCAGCGACCTTCTGGGATAGATCTGTCCTGCCCGGATACAGTCTTCGTACCTGAGAAGGTGTGTGATTCCCCATCAGCTCGCACCTCTCTGTAGCTGGTCACTTCCTGGAGCTCCGTCTTTAAGCAATGTGGACGTTTTCTGAATACGTTGCCCGGAGAGACACCTGGTTCAGCCGCAACAGAGGAGGTTCTAGACCAGGGACAATGAGGGGAATATATAGAGAGATGGAGTGTGTGTATGTGAGAGAGGGAGAGAGAGAGTTAGAGTGTGTCTATGTGAGAGAGATAGAGAGAGGGAAAGAGAGTTACAGTGTGTGCATGTGAGAGAGACACACGCACACACACGTACAGGTGGCTGAGCGGTTAGAGAATCGGGCTAGTAATCAGAAGGTCGCTGGTTCGATTCTCGGCCGTGTCAAATGACGTTGTGTCCTTAGGCAAGGCACACCCTACTTGCCTCGGGGGAATGACCCTGTACGTCGCTCTGGATAAGAGCGTCTGCTAAATGACTAAATGTACATTTACACCTACATTTTATATATGTTTTGGTATCGATTCCACATTCATTTAGGCCTGAAGCGAAATAAATAAAAACTTCAAAGCGTTTTAACTTCCGCAAGCGTCTGTGCCATTGACACGACCACGTGAAGGCAGCTGCGGAGAAGGGCCTCATGCAGATCAGCTGTCCTAGCCGTCTTTCAGAAGTTTAAACAATTTGATTAAGTATCGCTATCATATGATTATAGTGTGGGAGAGTAAAACAATTATATTGAGAAAAAAAACATCGCATCTCCTCTCCTCCTCCTCTTAGACAGAGACACACACACACACCAGCTACACACACACACACCAGCTACACACACACACCAGCTACACACACACACACCAGCTACACACACACACACCAGCTACACACACACACTCCAGGTAGTTTCTTAAAAAGTTTCTTAAAAGGTTTCTTCAAAAGTTTCTTAAAAAGTTTCTTCAAAAGTTTCTTCAAAAGTTTCTTCAAAAGTTTCTTCAAAAGTTTCTTCAAAAGTTTCTTCAAAAGTTTCTTCAAAAGTTTCTTCAAAAGTTTCTTCAAAAGTTTCTTCAAAAGTTCAAAATTGTCGGTGTCAGAAAGGATTCCTGGCGAATGCACTGCGTGCGTCTTTTTGTGCCAAACCAATGAAAAATGAATAAATATACAAATATTTCTATATACTGTTGGTAAATGATGATTAAAATTCTTACTAATTTAAATATGACATTTTGTCTTTAATTAATCATGACTGAAACGCTAATAGTTATACTTGGCACGTTGACAAAAAGACTGACTGACATTTCCACCTTAACTTCTACATGCCCACTTCAATCCACTATGCACGCATCACTTCTGCATATTGCACAACCTAGGTCAAAAAGTTCCGGTAGCGAGCAGTTACGTTCGTTCTGAAACACAAAATGCCGTTTTAACAATCAACGATGTACATGTCTCATAACTTGCACGCCCTCTATCCACCACATCACTCCTGTCCTTCAACAGCTCCACTGGCTCCCTGTCCAGTTTCGCATACAATACAAGATTCTTCTGTTTATATTTAGGGCCATCAACCACCTCACCCCCCCATATTTGTCTGATCTCCTCCAGGGTCCCACTACCTCCCGCTCCCTCTGATCCTCTTCCTCCATACACCTGTCTGTCCCCTCTGCCCGTCTCACCACCATGGGGAGTAGAGCATTCAGACGCTCTGCTCCCCGTCTCACCACCATGGGGAGTAGAGCATTCAGACACTCCTTTTTGACCATTTGTCCTCCTTTTTGGACCCAAGTGTCCTCCTTTTCAGGGTCATGCTTCTGGTCACCCTAGTAGTTACGCAGGTTACCTCTCTTTACAATGTCTGCTTCCTGTGGCACTGATGGGCACTTTATCTTCTTTGATCGCTCAAATAAATGTTGCCGTGAAAGCGAACTGTTTGGCTCCCCTGGTGTTGTTAAACATGTGTGATTAGCGAGAATTAAGTGAACTGATGTTACGTATAGGTCAGAGCCCATACTTCTTTACTTTAACTTGAGTGAAAAAGTGTAGTCAGCACTTCAACTTTTTCCAGAGTCTTTTTAAACATGAGCATCTGCACTTCTACTTGAGTAAAGGATGTGTGTACTTTTGTCATCTTTGCTGGTGGTCTGACTTTTATATCTAAACTCAATCAATAAGTTGATCAGTTTAGAGAGGGAGGGTGTGTTTGGTGTTGTAGAGAGAGTTGTGTGTCTGTTTTGTGTGATGGAGTATGTGTGTTTTGTGTGTATTGTATGTGTGTGTGTGTGTAGAGTGGGCTCTACTAGGTATCGCAGCACCACCATCTGTTCATCTGAAGAATTACAGCCAGCGTACAGGCTTGTTCCAGGTCATCTCTCTGGGGTGGGGGGGTGGGGGGAGGGGGGGTAGAGAGAAGGGTTGCTGGAAAGAGATAACAGGGGGAGAGAAAGAGAGGATTGTAGAAAGAGAGAAGGAGAGATAAAGTAGAGAGAGGGAGGGATGGATGGAGAGACAATGTAATGGATGGAGAGAGAGAGAGAGAGAGGGAGGGGGGAGGGAGGGAGGGAGGGAGGGAGGGAGGGAGGGAGAGAGAGAGAGAGAGAGAGAGAGAGAGAGAGAGAGAGAGAGAGAGAGGGAGGGAGGGAGGGAGGGAGGGAGGGAGGGAGGGAGGGAGGGAGGGAGGGAGGGAGGGAGGGAGGGAGGGAGGGAAGGAAGGAAGGAAGGAAGGAAGGAAGGAAGGAGGGAGGGAGGGAGGGAGGGAGGGAGGGAGGGAGGGAGGGAAAAGAGGAGGAAAGGAGATTATGAGGAAGTAAGAGAGAGGAGCAAGGGAGCGAGAGGAGGGAGAGGAGGGAGAGAGAGGGAGAGAGAGGGAGAGGAATGGAGAGAGAGGGAGAGGTATGGAGAGACAGGTTGGGAGGGAGGGAAGAGAAGAGAAGAAGGGGAGAGGTAAGGAGTGGGTATGAGGAATTGATTTTTCCTCCTCTTGGTGAGCAGACTTCCTCCCTGACCTTGTTGTAGAGATAGCGGGACTGTGTTCCGTTAGCGCTCTAACAGGAAACCAGTCAGCCTGGGTGAGCATGTTATGGTCTGAGTGAATGGGGCCTAGCAGCTAAGCTAACCCCCTAGCCCTTATTAGCATTCCTAGGTCTGAATGAATGAGGGGTTAGCGGTTAGCCCATGTTAGCGATCCTAGGTCTGAGTAAATGGGTTAGCAGCTAGCGGAGCGAGGAAGCAGGCTAGCAGGTTTTATGTAACGTTGCTGAGCCTCTGCCATAACAAAAGTGGTGACACACAGAAAAGTCAGTTTCCATGGATACTAAATTGCCCACATCAATTTTTTTTTGTCAGGGGCCTTGTATAATCGGTTGCTCTCTTTCTATATATTTATTTATCTATGTATTTGTTTGTTTGCCTGGTTTAAGATGGCAGTTATTTGAAGTGAAGGATGTTCTCATGTGGGGTGACAGGCTTGCAGGTCCTCGCAGGCTGAGCAGTTTCATGTTTTTTCTTCTTGTAGAACAGCTTGTTGAAAACAAGTGCTCAGCTTCTAATCACACACACACCCTACACACTCTCTCACACACACACATACACCCCCCACACACACACACTCTCGCACATACACCCCCCATCCCACTCACTCACACACACCCCACACACACACACACACTCCCACCTCCTCTCTAAGCGGGCTCCTCTCAGTACAGGTCTACAAAACCCTTATTAATGAAAAAATAAACGTTTGTTTCCACGTCAGAGGAAATACCATTGGCTACATGTTTTCCAAACCATAGCTCTAGTGGTTCCATGCACAGATCTGACTGATGGCTATCACGAGCAAACCTTGTTCTGTTTGTGTACCATGAAGTTCATTGAAGCACTAGCTGTTTATAAAAGCTCGGTGCACCGCGCTATGAACATCGGGACATGTTAAGAATGCAGAACGCATACCGAATCTAATTTTGGGTAGCGAGAGCGGAACGCGTGCGTTCTCTGTGGGCAGACATCCCCTCTGTCTGAGGCGACGCACACATGCACGCACGCGGGGTTCCCAGCCGCGCTCCCCAGAGCCCCCCGCACGCACAGTTTTGATCTGGTAATTATGGTTAATTGAGTTTTTGATTCACTGTTGAAGCGTGCCTTTTGACGTTATCTCACCCGTCGCTTGAACAAACCCCTGCGCTGTGGCACCGCGAGCAGCTGTCAGGGACGGGACGGTGACGGATCCACGCTGCTACACAATTACCGTCTCAGGCGCGCATAATTGAGAGATCGTCGTTGTGATGATCAGGCGCCGCGAGAGCTGAAGATTTTGGCTGCTATTGAAAATGTTATCGACGCCGCGTGCATTCATCCTCAGCATGGCGTCAGCGAGCGAGAGGGAAGGCGACCTGTTTGACAACTAGACGGTGCGCGCCGGCGGGAAAAACCTCCCCCGTGCGTCGCCCAGTTATTTATGATCATAGGTCTACGTTCAAAACAAGCACATTCACACACGTCTCCCCCCCTTCTCTCTTCCCCTCTCTCTCACTCTTACTTTCTCTCCCCCCCCCCCTCTTTTTCTCCCTCTCTCCCCCCTCTCCCTCTTTCTCGCTATCTCCCCCCCCTCTCCCTCTCTCTCCCCCCTCTCCCTCTCTCTCACTCTTCCTTTATCTCTCTCTCTCCCTACCCCCTCTCTTTCTCCCTCTCTCCCCCCTCTCCCTCTTTCTCGCTATCTCTCTCCCCTCCTCCCCCTTCTCTTTCCCACACACCATTGCAGCCGTGAAGCCAAAAAGGTGTCACATGGGCTGTTTGTTTTGAATGAGACCGTTTACAGGTGGTTTCCCACCTCTTCATTAGCAGAGGGCGAGAGGGGGGACGGGACGGCTAGAGAGGATACATAGAGATGGAGACAGTAAAAGGTTTAGGGGAGGGAGGAGGTGATAAGGGAGAGGGACAGATCGAGGAGGAGAGATGAGGACAAGAAGAGACTATATTTGTGAATAAACGTTTGCGAGAGAGTGAGAGATTGAGAGAAATGGGGGAGACAGAGGGGGAGGTATATAAATAACTGGCCTGTAACGAAATGGGATGTAAATTGAGTTTGTTTTGAGGCGTGAAAAATTGCAAACGCGCTCCCAACGCATCAACGAAGTCGTTTGGATTTGGTAAAACGGGCCCGTTAATCTATTGCTGCGCCTGTAGCCTACCCCAGCGAGAGCGCTCATTCACTCACTCACACACATTCAGGGTCTGCGCACATGTTTATGTTTAATTAACTAGACTGATTCTGAAGCACCTTGGCTACCGGAGCGTAGGCGGGCTGCGGGGTGAAAAAAAAAGGTTTGCATCATATCGGACCGTTTCCGCGCTCCGTCGATTCTTCGTTCAGTTTACAGACGGTGTTAAATGCCTTAAAATAAAGAGTAAGGATGGTAAATGAGGAATGCCACTCGACGTACAAGTTGACCGTATTGCTCACTTGTTTTGGTGACTTAAATGATTGTGGTGTGTGTGTGAGTGCGTGTGTGCTTCTGTGACGGAATCCCCTTCAGTCTCCAAGAATCTGCGAGCGACGCGAGGAGGCGCGCGGACCTGTCCACGAGCCTTCACTGCGGAACGCGCGGTTCTGGAGATTCCAAACAAGCAGTTGGATGTTTTTTTTGTTGTACGCAGCGTTCGCTAACGTCCTCTCTGTGTGTTGGCTAGTTGTAGACAACAGAAACGTAAAGGGAATTTAATTGAGGAAGACAGTGGATTAATCAGCATTTTGGGCGAATAATTGGTGGATTATAGGAAGCGGCTCCGGGGATACGGTGGGATGGAGTAACAGGCTGCAATGTCATTCCCAACGAACGGTCAGGAGCGATGTGTCAGAGAAATGGGGTAAGTAGCGCCACGCTAAACGTTGTTTCTCAACCCGCTGCTCTCACCCAGTCTTTGACACAGGAGAAAAACATTAATAGGCTACTCCACTGACCACTGCCAGACCAACGGTTGTTTTTTCAAGGGCCACTTGTATACGCACACTGAAAGTAGGGACGGGGGAAAGCGGGTCGTCTCTCCCGTTCCTTGGGAGTGCTAGCCCGGCAGCGGAAACTGCTGAATGCCCTAGAAAAGACCCGGTGCTTGGGGCTGAACAACCGTGAGGGGAATGTTGGCACCGCGAGGCAGCCACAGGCTGTTTTCGCGCTTCTGAGTGTGTCCGCTGTCTTCACGGGCAAGGTGAAGTAAATCGTGGATACAACGACATTTTAAGGCGAAAGAACCAGGTTATATCTCCCCTGCTCGAACGCCAGAGGTTTATTTCACCTTTCCCGTGTAGGTAATAGCTGTTTTGTGGTATGTAGTCGTGTGTAAGCTCGCTATCTCTCAGTACCGCGGGCTGCACTACCTGTCCATTTGCCTTCGACGCAGTCTGCGCCCGTTTGGAGCGGAGAGCAGTTACAGACACGAAGCGCAGACAAACCTGGGGAAAACGTATGAGAAACATAACTCCTTTCCATCTATACGACTCAGTAACGACAGTGACGTACTCATCAGTGGTGTGGTTTTAGGTTTCCTTGGGAACAACCGCCTCATTTATTTGATCATTTGTTCTTTTTGCAGACCAAGTTTGAACACTTTACTTGTTGGTTTGCTGACGCCCTGAGGAGAGCTCGCGATGTTTACGGAGGCCCCCCTCGCCCGCCAGGACGGTCACACGGCGGCAAATCTAACAGTTCCACACTCGAGCTCCAAACGGGCAAAATCCCCGCGACAGCAAATCTACCGCAGCCACATTTTGTGACACCGAAGGTAGGCTATGCCCTAAAACAGCGGAACAGCTCGGGAGCCGCGGTGCATGACAGAAGGGGAGACGAGCACCGCTAAGCGGCGCTGTTGTATTAAAGTCTCTGTTCCCTGAAGATGAGAGACAGTAATGAATTCTTATCTAAAATTCCAGTTTTCAGCCTTTGAATGCAGTCACGTTGTCGAAACACATTCTCCTCCATTTCTTCCTGATTCCCGTGCCAAGTCTGACACACTAGATGCGCCTTCTCTCCTCTGAAGAACATGGAGGCCTTTGCGCGCCACACACACACACCCACCTCCATACAAACATGCAGATGTTTCAAATTAAAATGTTAGACTATGTAATGCGTTGGGCATGTGATTTATTCATGTGACGTGTAACCTCCATCCAGATTTGTGTGTGTAAGGTCAGGGGGGGGGGGGGCTGGCAGAGGAACAGACTTGAGGTTGGTGCTGATGCTGGGTGGGTTGTGGGGGTGAAGGAGGGGGGGGGAGTTGTCTGTGTGTGGGGGTGAGGGTGGGAAGGTGTGTGGGGGTGAGGGTGGGAAGGTGTGTGTGTGTGGGGGTGAGGGTGGGAAGGTGTGTGTGTGGGGGGGAGGTGTGTGGGGATGAGGGTGGGAATTTGTCTGTGGGGGCGAGGTGTGTGTGGGGGGGAGGTGTCTGTGTGTGGGGGTGAGGGTGGGAAGGTGTCTGTGGGGGGGTGTGGGGGAGTGTGTGGGGGAGGTGAATGTGGAGGGGGGTTGTGGAGGGGGTGGGGGTGGGAAGGGTGTGTGGGAGGGGTGTGGTGTGTGTGTGCGGTGTGTGTGGGGCTGCTCTTATATGCTGGAAGCAGAGATGAACCAGGTGGGTGTTCACTGAAGCGTCACACGAGACTTCAGCTCATTACTGACACTGAGAGTCAACCCACCTCCCCTCTCTCCTTCTCTCTCCCTCGCTTTTTTCCTATCTTGTCTTATCTTTCCTTCTCTTCTTTTCTTTCTTCTGCCCTATCCAGTATCTCCCCACTTTTCCTGATTTTGTCACCCTCCCTTCTCCTCCTCCCCCCCTCCTCCTTACTCCATCATCTCCCCATCTCTACTCTCTCATCTGCTCTCCTCCTCTCTTCCTCTCCTTTCATCTCCTCTCCACTCCTCCTCTCCTCCTCTCCTCTTCTCTTCTCTTCTCTCCTCTCCAGTCCTTCTCTCGTCCTCTCCTCCTCTCCTCTCTTCCTCTCCTCCTCTCCTCTCCTCCTCTCCACTCCTCCTCTCCTTTCCTCTCTCCTCTCCATTCCACTCCTCCTCTCCTCCTCTCCTTTCCTGTTCTCTGCAGTGTGTGTCCCAGTGAGTCCAGGGGGTGGGTCTTCTCTAGCACTTGGCAGAGTCTTCCATGTTTATTCATATTTATTACAAATGAAATATGAATGATCAAACTCCTGTAGACTCTCACAGTTCCCATGGCCCCCCGCACACACACACACACACACAAACACACACGCACATACATGTGCACACACACATACATCCTACCTCCTCCTCCTGTCTCCATGGTCTCATCCATATGCACAGAGACAAGCGTGATGAGAAAGAAACTGAAAACACCAAATTGGCCAAACTCCCTCTGTGTTGCTAAAATGTTTATGTGGAAAAAGCCAGTGGGCTGTTTGACTGTTTCTTAGAGGGCCACGAGACAGGCTCAAAACAGGCCTACAACAGACCTGAAACAGACATGAAACAGACATGGAACAGAGCTGAAAGATGACTGTCTAATCTGACTGTCTAATCTACGTACGTTTGGCTTTGATTTGTTAAAGTAATTCAGTGTTTCTCACTTGAAGTAGTCAGAAGGTCGCTGGTTCAATTCCCGGCTGTGTCAAATGATGTTGTGTCCTTGGGCAAGGCACTTCACCCTACTTGCCTCGGGGGAATGTCCCTGTACTTACTGTAAGTCGCTCTGGAATGATTAAATGTAAATGTCTGTAAATATATAAAGTATATATATACAATATAAATACGGGTATGGGGGTACTTGCATTCAGAAATCAGGAAAAGGGGGTACTGAAGCCCAAAAAGTTTGAGAACCTCTGAAATAATTAATGTCAATAGATGCATTTATCTCTTCATGCCATGCTGATGCTGGTTCATTAGTCCATGAGTAACACGTCTCCTATCAAAAGAGAGCTTGGGCCCTGTTAGTGGACAGTCAGTCCTCCCCCAGGCCCTCTCAGTCCCCAAACCGTCTCCAAGATCTAAGACGATTGGACGGGTGCATGCAATATGCTAATGTCACCAAACGCACTGCCCCGCTTAACGCCCAGACCCGTTAGCGCTGATGCTAACTCTGAGGGAAAAAGAGCCAGTGAGTCTGAGAGAGCTTTAGCGCTGATGCTAAGTCGACCAGAAGCTCTCTGTCGTCCCAGTCAGGAAGGCAGAGTTGTTAGCGCGGTGAAGCTAACTTTGTTGGAAGTTGGTGTAATGTTGTCTCATTGGCTTTGCTAGCCTTTAGGCTAATTCACAGGGACAGGGAAGCGTAGCGCGTGTGATTTAACCGACGTATGCTAAGGTCCTTCAGCAGCGAGTTCTTCAGGGAAGGCTCTGCTCGTTAGCCATTTGCGCTCTTAGCATTAGCATTGCACAAGTCATACAAGTGGGATGAGTGCAGCCTGTGTTAGAGTTGTTAGTGTTGTTAGCACTGGTAGCGCTGTGCTAAGTGGAGCAGGCTGGAGTTAGGCTGACTAATATGTCTGATTAAACCGGGTGTTAGCTGACACGGCCCAGATATGCCTGCTGGAGGGAAGAGAGAGAGAGAAAAGGAGAGAGAGAAGCTGGGAGAGGGGGGGGGAGAGAGAGAGACAGAGGGGAGAGAGAGACAGAAGGAAAGAGAAGCTGAGAGAGAGACAGAGGGGAGAGAGAGGTTGGGAGAGAGACAGAAGGAGAGAGAGAAGCTGGGAGAAAGAGAAACGATAGAGTGACAGAAGGAGAGGCTGTGAGAGAGAGACAGAAGGAGAGAGAGAGGCTGGGAGAGAGAGGAGTGAGAGAGTGAGAAGAGAGAGAGAGAGGAGAGAGAGACAGAAAGAAAGAGACAGGCTGGGAGACGGAGAGAGGACAGAGAGAGAAAGATAGACAGAAGGCTAGGACCGACAGGAGAGAGAGAGAAGGAGAGAGAAAGAGAAGGAGTGAAAGAGGCTGAGAGAGAGGAGAGAGCTGGGAGAGAAACAGACATAGAAAGCGTGAGAGGGAGGGAGGCGGGGAGAGAGGAGAGAGCTGGGAGAGAAACAGACATAGAAAGCGTGAGAGGGAGGGAGGCGGGGAGAGAGAGAGAGTTTACATACTCTCCATGGAAACATGTAAAACAACACTATTGAACCTTTCCCTTTATAAAAACACCACTCCACATTCCACAACTCCACCCCACAAAGATCAGAAACACTTAGCACTTTGCTCTGTGTAAATGTGAAATTAGTTGAGAGAGAAAGAGGCAGAGAGGGATAGAGGGAGAAAACAAATGCAAGATTTGTAGAGGAAATTGTAGATGGAAGAATGAGGTGTGGTCAATGTGTGTGTGAGAGACCTTGTGTGTGTGTGTGTTTATGTATGTCTTGTTTGTCTGTCTGTATGAAAGTGTAAGAGCGGGTGTGTCTATGTGAGTATTTGTGTGTGAGAGTGAGAACGTGTGTGTGTATTTGTGTAAGTGTGTGTTTGTGAGTGTGACTTTGTGGGAGTGTTTGTGAGAGAGAGTGTGTGTGTGTGTGTGTGTTTAGCTGATTGAGCAGTGAGGTGAAGATATGTGCTATAATGTAGCGCTAACACCATACTCTCATTAGCTTGTTATAACTCCTCCAGGCTGTTTCTCATGTTCTCTCTTTCTTTCTTTCTTTCTTTCTTTCTTTCTTTCTTTCTTTCTTTCTTTCTTTCTTTCTTTCTTTCTCCCTCCCTCCCTCCCTCCCTCCCTCCCTCCCTCCCTCCCTCCCTCCCTCCCTCCCTCCCTCCCTCCCTCCCTCCCTCCCTCCCTCCCTCCCTCCCTCCCTCCCTCTCTCTCTCTCTCTCTCTCTCTCTCTCTCTCTCTCTCTCTCTCTCTCGCTAGTTCTCTCGCTCGTTCTCTCTCACTCCCTCTCACTCCCTCTCTCCACCCATCTCTTCTCCTTCTCTCCCTTCTTCCTCCTCTCCCTCATTCTCTCACTTCTTACTACCCTCCTATTTTTTTTTATCTCCCCCAATTCTGCTCTCTTCTCTATTCCTCCCTCCCTCACTGTCCTGCCTGTCCTGTCTTTGTTACTCTCTCTGCGTCATGCTTTTTGAATAACAGTTTAACTTCAATGGACAAATGTTATATTTGCAGTAGATCCTGACCTGGGAATTAGAGATCCTTCCAGAAAGGAGCTCTGAGCGTCATGATATCTGTGCCATGGTCAACATTCACACAGTGATTCACACACACCCACACACACACACACATTCAGAGGAGAGGTTCAGAACTAACTGTGGTAGATCCTGTAGAGGCCTGGCAGGGTCTATTCATCAGTGCCAACCCTCGCTACCCATCCATCCATCTACACCATTATTGATCACCTGGCTGGCTTGCAGTGTGTGTGTGTGTAGATGGTGTGTGTGTGTGCGCGTGTGTAGAGGTGTGTGTATGTGCGTCTGTGTAGAGGTATGTGTGTGTAGAGGTGTGTGTGTATGTTATAAGGCCTGGAAACCATAGCAGGACATCTGGATCCATGATGCATCATCTCTCTTTAAGATCATTTTATTAAATCTACCTTTTTTGTATCTGTGTGTGTGTGTCTGTTCCTGTGTGTGTGTGTATGTGTGTCTGTCCCTGTGTGTGTGTGTGCCCCCAGGTGGTGAGTGTGTGTGCTATGGGAGGTGTGGGCAGGGTGGGCTGGGTGCTCCTAACCCTCCCAGTCCTCCTGTCCCAGATCAGCTTGGCCGCCACCCACAAGCCCCCCCTCACCGTGGGCGTGGTTCTGGGACAGACACGCCCTCTCTCCGACCAGGACATACGCCCCGCCCGTCGCCCTGACCTGGAGGTCAACGTGGTGACCTTGAGGATCAACGAGACGGACCCCAAGTCTGTCATCACACAGGTGACGCACACACAGACACGCGCGCACAGACGCACACACACACACACACACACACACACACACACAGGTGACACAGGTGTGTGTGTGTGAGCAGGTGTGTGAGCTGCTCTCCCGCACTCGTCTCCATGGGGTGGTGTTTGCTGATGGCACGGACCAGGAAGCCGTGGCCCAGATCCTGGACTTCCTGTCTGTCCAGACGCAGCTTCCTGTCCTGGGCGTCTACGGGGGCTCCTCCATGATCATGTCCGACAAGGTGAGAAGAACACACCCTCACCTGAGCAGAACCCAGCAGAACCCAGCAGAACACACCCTCACCTGAGCAGAACCCAGCAGAAACCAGCAGAACCCAGTAGAACACACTCTCACCTGAGCAGAACCCAGCTGAACCCACCAGAACACACCCTCACCTGAGCAGAACCCAGCAGAAACCAGCAGAACCCAGTAGAACACACCCTCACCTGAGCAGAACCCAGCAGAACACACCCTCACCTGAGCAGAACCCAGCAGAAACCAGCAGAACCCAGTAGAACACACCCTCACCTGAGCAGAACCCAGCAGAACACACCCTCACCTGAGCAGAACCCAGCAGAACACACCCTCACCTGAGCAGAAACCAGCAGAACCCAGTAGAACACACCCTCACCTGAGCAGAACCCAGCAGAACCCAGCAGAACACACCCTCACCTGAGCAGAACCCAGCAGAACCCAGCAGAACACCCCCTCACCTGAGCAGAACCCAGCAGAACCCAGCAGAACACACCCTCAACTGAGCAGAACCCAGCAGAACACACCCTCACCTGAGCAGAACCCAGTAGAGTAGGAGAAGAATAGAGGAAAGTGGAACAGAGAAGAGAACAGAGCTCAACAGTAAAGTAGCGCTCCCTGTCCTTCTTCTCCTCCCCCTCTTGTTTTGAAGAGATAGTGTGTGTGTGCATGTGTGTGTGTGCATGTGTGTGTGTGTGCATGTGTGTGTGTGTGCATGTGTGTGTGTGCTTGTGTGTGTGTACAGTTTAATAATGCTTTTCGTTATTTATCTAATGTGACGATTCTTCTTCGTGACATCCTGCTAATTGGGATTCCGGTAAAAGGTTGTCTCTAAAATGAAGTGTGTACGCAAGTGTGTGTGTAAGTGAGAGAGTGTGTGTATGTGGATGTTAGAGTGTGTGTGCGTTGTGTGTGTGTCTGTGTGTCATCTCTCTTCCTCTACTAAATGCCAGTTAGCTGTTACCCTGCTTCTCTTTGCTGAAGCCTAATCGAGTGTAATGTTTTCTTGGCAAGTCTAAATCCTAATAGCTAAATGCTATTAGACAGGCTAATTTCCATTGAAATGCTAAATGCTAATGTGCAGGCTGGCTGGAAAACTGGGTCTAAGCTGTTAGCGTCTCAGTCTCCCAGGGTTCTGTTGTAGGGAATGTAGAACTCAGTGTGGTTCTGTGGTAGGGAATGTAGAACACAGTGTGGTTCTGTGGTAGGGAATGTAGAACTCAGATTGGTTCTGTGGTAGGGAATGTAGAACTCAGTGTGGTTCTGTGGTAGGGAATGTAGAACTCAGAATGGGTCTGTGGTAGGGAATGTAGGACTCAGAGTGGGTCTGGTGGGATAGAGGGCAGTCAGGTGAAATCTATGGAATGTTTTAGGTTCTAGGAGCGACAGTTGGCTACTGTTAGCTTTGAGCTACTATAAGATTCTGTTGACATGGATGACAAGTTGCCGCTGGTCACATGAAATCTGAATTTCATTGTTGTGATGATGTAATCTCAACCTAGACCAGGAACACACACACACACACTAACCATCACCAGGAACACACACACGCTAACCATCACCAGGAACAAACACATTAACCACCATCAGGAACACACACACACCTATCTCAAACAGGATGTATTCAACCTAGATGAGAATCCCGCTAGCATTGGGACAGCATTCCTGAGTCCCTCTAGTATTGGGACATCGTTCCTGAATCCTGCTAGCATTGGGACATCATTCCTGAATCCTGCTAGCATTGGGACATTATTCCTGAATCCTGCTAGCATTGGGACATCGTTCCTGAGTCCCGCTAGCATTGGGACATCATTCCTGAATCCTGCTAGCATTGGGACATCATTCCTGAGTCCCGCTAGCATTGGGACATCATTCCTGAATCCCGCTAGCATTGGGACATCATTCCTGAATCCTGCTAGCATTGGGACATCATTCCTGAGTCCCGCTAGCATTGGGACATCGTTCCTGAATCCCGCTAGTATTGGGACATCATTCCTGAGTCCCGCTAGCATTGGGACATCATTCCTGAATCCCGCTAGTATTGGGACATCGTTCCTGAATCCCGCTAGTATTGGGACATCATTCCTGAATCCTGCTAGCATTGGGACATCATTCCTGAGTCCCGCTAGCATTGGGACATCATTCCTGAATCCTGCTAGCATTGGGACATCATTCCTGAGTCCCGCTAGCATTGGGACATCATTCCTGAATCCTGCTAGCATTGGGACATCATTCCTGAGTCCCGCTAGCATTGGGACATCATTCCTGAATCTCGCTAGTATTGGGACATCGTTCCTGAATCCCGCTAGCATTGGGACATCATTCCTGAATCCCGCTAGCATTGGGACATCGTTCCTGAGTCCCGCTAGCATTGGGACATCATTCCTGAGTCCTGCTAGCATTGGGACATCATTCCTGAGTCCATGAGACTATCGTTCTATGATTGTGTGTGTGTGAGAGTGTGTGTGTGAGAGAGAGTGTGTAGGATGCAGAGAACATGCTGAAATTGAAGTTGTGAATTAAACATGTATGTTCTTGCTCTTGTCTATGCTGAGGCAGTACCTCTGGATCCTGTGTGCTGGACTGTGGTCCTGTGTGTGTGTGTGTGTGTGTGTGTGTGTGTGTGTGTGTGTGTGTGTGTCACCTGTGCATTTATCCAGGTGTTGTGCTGAGACTAGTTAATATTTAACACACCTGCCGCGGTGAAATCCTCTCCTCTCTCTCCTTCCTTCCCTCACTCTCTCTCTCTCTCCTTCCCTCACTCTCTCTCTCCTTCCCTCACTCTCTCTCTCCTTCCCTCACTCTGTCTCTCTCTCTCCTTCCCTCACTCTCTCTCTCCTTCCCTCACTCTGTCTCTCCTTCCCTCACTCTCTCTCTCTCTCTCCTTCCCTCACTCTCTCTCAGCAGACTCTCACTCTGTATGTGTGTTTGTGTGTGAGAAAAAAGAGAGACTGGAGGGAGAGGGAGTGAGCGAGAGAGAGAGAGAGAGAGAGAGAGAGAGTGAGAGAGAGAGAGGGAGTGAGAGACAGAGAGAGAGAGGGAGTGAGAGGGAGATAGGGAGGGAGGGGGGAGGGAGGGGGGTTGGTACCGTCACAGCCTGTGAGTGTGTGTGTGTCTTTACCAGTTATGGAACATCAAATCAGCCTTCAGACAACAGGTCTGTCTAAGAAGAGAGCCAAGATAGCTGTGCACTTGTGTGTGTTTGTGTATGCGTGTGTGGGGGTGTCAGTGTGTGTGTGCTTGTCCAAGACCAGTCCACAACATCTCCAGCACAATGCTCTATCCTGTCCTGGTGCCCTGGAGTACTGCTCTCTCAGCAACCTCTCTCTCTTTCCCCTCCTTCCCCCCCCCCCTCTCTCTCTTACATCCTTAGATCACATTCTTCCTCTTTCCCCCTTTGTCCCTCTTCCACCTTCTTCCCTACATCCACTCATCCTCCTCCCTCTCCTCCTCCCTCTCCTCCTCCCTCTCCTCCTCCCTCTCCTCCTCCTCTCTTACGCCCCAGTTGGGGACTACAAAGGCTGACAGTGGCAGCGGCTGTATTTGTGTGTGTGTGTATGTGTGTATGTGTGTGTGTGTGTGTCAGTGCAGCAGCTCTATAGTAGCTCTCTCTACTTTAATCCTTCTGCTCACAGACCACACTGCTATTTTAAGATTCTATAAACCTTTTCAGCTCCAAGGAAAGAGAGGGTCTTCTTCTATCTGGTTGTGTGTGTGTTTGTGTGTGTGTGAGTGTATGTGAGTGTGTGTATGTTCAAACTTTCAGATCTAAGGTCACCACTTCTTGTCTTAGTAAAGGGGAACACATGACTGGTCCACTTTGATACACTGGAAATCCTACATAGGATTAGTCAGGCTGTAGCTGGTAGTTAATCTGTCTGTAGCTGGTAGTTAATCTGGCTGTAGATAGTAGTTAGTCTGGCTGTAGCTAGTAGTTAGTCTGACTGTAGCTAGTAGTTAGTCTGTCTGTAGCTAGTAGTTAGTCTGACTGTAGCTAGTAGTTAGTCTGTCTGTACTTAGTAGTTAGTCTAGCTGTAGGTAGTAGTTAGTCTGTCTGTACTTAGTAGTTAGTCTAGCTGTAGGTAGTAGTTAGTCTGGCTGTAGCTAGTAGTTAGTCTGACTGTAGCTAGTAGTTAGTCTGGCTGTAGCTAGTAGTTAGTCTGACTGTAGCTAGTAGTTAGTCTGACTGTAGCTAGTAGTTAGTCTGTCTGTAGCTAGTAGTTAGTCTGTCTGTAGCTAGTAGTTAGTCTGACTGTAGCTAGTAGTTAGTCTGGCTGTAGCTAGTAGTTAGTCTGACTGTAGCTAGTAGTTAGTCTGGCTGTAGCTAGTAGTTAGTCTGGCTGTAGCTAGTAGTTAGTCTGGCTGTAGCTAGTAGTTAGTCTGTCTGTAGCTAGTAGTTAGTCTGACTGTAGCTAGTAGTTAATCTGTCTGTAGCTGGTAGTTAATAAAATGTGTTCATACAGCAACTTTGAACCTAATGGGTGTGTGTTTCTGAATGTGTGTGATTGTGTGTGTGTGTGTGCGTGTGTTTGTGAATGTGTGTGTGTGCGTGAGTGTTTGTGAGTTTGTGAATGTGTGTGAGTGTGGGTGTGTGCGTGTGTTTGTGAATGTGTGTGTGTGAGTGAGTGTGTGTGAGTGTGTGTGAGTGTGGGAGTGAGATCCGGCCTGCTGAAAGAGCAGGGCTGCAGGAGCCAATGAGGGATAATTACATGTTGAATGTTGTGTGTGTGTGTGTCCTCCCAGCCCCGCAGGTAATGTGTTTTGTTGTGCACCAGCCCTGTGGGTTTAATGGAACCTGTGTTAATTCGTCCTGCAGCACTAAGTTTCCGTGACACCCATGGACACACACACAGCTCCTGCCCATGCCTGGGGCCAGACGCCTCATTTTAACATGGACACACACACAGCTCCTGCCCATGGACACACACACAGCTCCTGCCCATGCCTGGGGCCAGACGCCTCATTTTAACATGGACACACACACAGCTCCTGCCCATGCCTGGGGCCAGACGCCTCATTTTAACATGGACAATTGTGGTTTGTGTGGGGGGAGGGGAGTTGTCACACACCCTCATCTGTCCTCAACAGGAATACAGATCATCGTACATCACAGTGCTGTTGTGTGGCCCTTCCATCTCATGGCCTTTAACATGGACAATTGTGGCAGGGCTTGAAATGCACTTTTTTACTTGGTAGCGCTGGTGTCCCAACTTTAAAAAGTTATGCGCACGAGCCAACATGTAGGAGAACCCACCGCAAGTTTTCATGTTGTCTTTTCAGCGTGTCACGTGACCACGGAGCGCAGTGACAAGGAGTGACTGAGGGGCGAATTTTAACCAATCTAAAATCTGCATTAAAGTTAAAGATGAAGTTTAACTGGTTATGTAACGTTGGATAGAACGTTAGACCAGTCACTGTATCAGCTCACAGCAGGCACATACTGTGCAGTAGGATAACTAGTGAGCATTTTTGTAAAGAAATAAAACAGGTCACAACGATTATTTGCACTTGCACAAATGCTCTCAAATATATTTTTAGGTCGCACAGATACACTTTCGGGAGCATATGCGACCAAAAAGGGTTGCAATTTCAGGCCCTGTGTGGGAAATGAAGAGAGGAAAAGGGAGAAAGAAAGGGAGAGAGGGAGATTGGAGGGAGGAAGGGGGAGAGGAAGAGCGTGAGGGAGGAAGGGGGAGTGGAAGAGCGTGAGGTAGGAAGGGGGAGAGGAAGAGCGTGAGGGAGGAAGGGGGGAAGACGTAACAAGAGAGAACTGAACTGTCACCTTCACTCAGCTCCATGTTGAAAAGTTCCTCTCTCAAAGGAACTACAATTCCCATCAGCCCCAAAGAGAGAGAGGAGGGGGGAACAGAGAAGGGGAGAGAGAGAGGCAGAGAGAGGGAGGCAGAGTGGGAGAGAGAGGGAGTTAGGTAGAGAGAGAGACAGAGGGAGAGAGAGAGGGAATGTACAGATTGAGGAAGAGGAGATGGAGAGAAAATTATAGAATGGAGAGAGAATGGAAGGAGAGTAGATATGAGGGAAGAAGGGAATGGGACACTGGGTGAAGCGAAAGTGAGACAGAAAAAAGAAGAGATGGAGAGATTCAGGGAGAGGGAGAGAAAGCGAGAGAGCAGAGAGGGAGGAAGAGAAGAGTCATGTTCTAGATGTGAGGTGATGCCCACTTTGCTCAGTCAAACTCCCATTGCTGCGCTGCGTGGGCACTGTGCTGTATAAATAACATACAAGCCACAGTTCAGAGAGAGGGAGGGAGGGAGGGGATGGAGAGGAGGGAGAGAGAAGAGAGGTAGGAAGAGAGGAGGGAGGGAGGGGGGAGAGAGGAGGTGAGAGGGAGGAAGAAGGGAAAAGGAGGTAGAAGGATGGAGGGGGGGATGGAGAGAGAAGGAGGGAGGGAGGATCAATATAGGAAGGAAGGGAGGGGGAGGGAGGGAGGGAGGGAGGGAGGGAGGGAGGGAGGGAGGGAGGGAGGGAGGGAGGGAGGGAGGGAGGGAGGGAGGGAGGGAGGGAGGGAGGGAGAGAGAGAGAGTGAGAGTGAGAGAGCTAGGGATAGATAAGGAGAGAAAAATGAAAGCAGAGGATGATGAGAGGAAGAGAAGGCCAGGAGAGAGAGTGAACCAACCATACAGAGAGAGAGAGAGAGAGAGAGAGAGAGGGAAGGGTGGAGGGATAGACACGGATAGAGAGAGAAAAAGAGAGAGGAAAGAGGAGAGAGAGAGAGAGGGAGAAGGAGGGAGGAGAAGGAGAGAGAGAGAGAGAGAGAGAGAGAGGAGAAGGAGAGAGAGAGAGAGAGAGAGGGAGGAGAAGGAGAGAGAGAGAGAGAGAGAGAGAGAGAGAGAGAGAGAGAGAGAGAGAGGAGGAGAGAGGTGGGATACAGAGTGAACGTGGAGAACATAGATGGATCCATATATGGAGTTTACTGGAGAGATTTGAGAGGACGAGGGAGTGAAAAAGAGAGACAGGCAGATGGAAAAGAGAGATGGAATGAGATGTACAACATGTACTGTACAGAGTTTGTGTAAATGTGTGTGTGTAAATGTGTGTGTGCATGTGAATTTGTGTGTGTGCATGTGAGTTTGTGTGTGTGTGTGTGACGAATGTGAGTGTATTGTGCTTGACTGACTGTAAATAGCCTATGTCAGTATTTTGTCAGTATGTATTTGTGCGCTCGTGTGCATGCCTGTGTGTGTGTATACCTGCCTGTGTGTGTGTGTGTATACCTGCCTGTGTGTGTGTGTGTATACCTGCCTGTGTGTGTGTGTGTATACCTACCTGTGTGTGTGTGTGTGTGTATACCTGCCTGTGTGTGTGTGTATACCTGCCTGTGTGTGTATACCTGCCTGTGTGTGTGTGTGTATACCTGCCTGTGTGTGTGTGTGTGTGTGTGTATACCTGCCTGTGTGTGTATACCTGCCTGTGTGTGTGTGTGTGTATACTTGCCTGTGTGTGTATACCTGCCTGTGTGTGTATACCTGCCTGTGTGTGTGTGTGTGTGTATACCTGCCTGTGTGTGTGTGTGTATACCTGCCTGTGTGTGTATACTTGCCTGTGTGTGTATACCTGCCTGTGTGTGTATACCTGCCTGTGTGTGTAATGCTCTCAGCAGCTTGTCTCATGCAGGCCCTGTATGACAGCCTCTCTGACTATCTGTGTTAGTCATGGAGGGGATGATGATTAATCTCTCATTGCTAGCTAGTTAGCATTTCTCACTGGAAACTGCCTGACAGCGCTAGCTAGGTAGCATCTCTCACTCACTGTCAATGGCCTGATTAGTTTGCTTGTTCGCATCTTAGCCACAACCGCCTTGGCTAGGCTAGGTCATACCAACAGGCAGTTAGCATGATAGCTAGGCTCGCTCAGAAAAGTGCAAAGCTGCCCAAGTTTAATGCTACGCTATGCACAGTATCAATAGCAAGAGACTGTTAGCAGTGTTAACTAGCTTAAGCTGTCTTAGGGTTAGCGTATGTTGCTGTGTGAGCAGAGCTGGATAAGGAGGCTAACTGCCTTAATTAAGAGAGTGACCTAGATATGAGGAAGGATTACTGGATGAACTGAACAGCTGTCAGAAAGAGAGAGAGAAAGATGGAGAGAGAGAGAGTGTTGGAAAGAAAATAGGGAGAGGGGGGAGGGAGATGCAGGGAGAAGAAAGAGTGAGAGAGAGAATGTTGGAGATGGAGGGGGGTAGATAGAGGGATGATTGAGAGAGGGGGGGTAGATACAGGGATGATTGAGGGGGGGGGAGATAGAGGGATGATTGAGGGGAGGGTATATAGAGGGATGATTGAGGGGAGGTAGCACATTGAGAAGGAAGAAGGAAAGCAGGAGAAGTAGCACACTTGGTAGTTTGCCACAGTCTCTCTCGTTTTAAAAGAGAGAGAGAGATAAATGGCATTGAACATCAGGCCAACCATATGTGTTCTACAGGGAAAGAGACATAAACAAGAGAGAGAGAGAGAGAGACAGAGAGAGACAGAGAGAGACAGAGGACAGATATTGTGAGGAGAAGAGTCAAGGGAGGGTTGCAGCACGACGGAGGCCAGGGCAAGCTGGTGTGTGTGTGTGTGTGAGAGAGTGTGACATCATGCTTTTAGAGAGAGCGTCTGTACAGGCCTGGGCCCCAGGCTAGGGCTGAATGGGTTCCAAACTGTTTTGTGTTCTTCCCTACTCCTGAATAATTCAGCCGTCTCCCGATGGACACTCAGAGTGGGACACTGCCACGTGTGTGTGTGTGTGTGTTTGTGAGTGTGTATGTGTGTGTGTGTTTGTGAGTGTGTGTATGTGTGTGTGTGAAAGATACAAAGACTTAGAAAAGTGCCAGACTATTGTGAGTGTGATTGACAGTGTGTGTGGGTGTTTGTGTGTGGGTGCGGGGGCAGAGGAATAGAATTAGGCATAAAGAAATGATGCTTGATACGTATGGTTGTGGTGGGTGTGGGTGTGTGTGTGCATGTGTGCGTGTGTGGGTGTGTGTGTGTATGTGTTTCAACAATCTAAACTATGTGTTCTTCAGCTCAGTTCAGATTCTGGTTATTTTTCCTCTAAAGTGAACTTTGCTTCTCCAGAGTCTTTCTCCTTCCTCTTCTCCATCCCCCTCTCTCCCCTCCTTTCTTCTCCTCTCCTCTCTCTCCACCTCTCTTTCTGTCTCCTTCCTCTCCCATCATCTTCCCTTTCTCTGAGTGCAGTGTTTATGTGTGTGTGTGGATAGTGTGTATGGATAATGTATGTGTATATATTGTGTGTGTGTGAGAGTGTGGATGGTGTGAATGGGTGTGGATAGTGTGTGTGTGTGTGCAGGTTTGATGATTTGCTAATGAACTCCCAGTAGCTTAAACTCTTCTCTTAAGTCTGCTGAGCAAAGATAAAGAGAGAGGGAGCGAGGGAGAGAGAGAGATAGAGGGAGAGAGAGAGAGCAGGGGGGGGGAGAGAGAGAGAGAGAGAGAGAGAGAGAGAGAGAGAGAGAGAGAGAGAGAGAGAGAGAGAGAGAATATGTGGTCACTGGACAACAGGTGAAGTTGAAATACAGATACACTGTTACAAATGTAAGAAATGCAAAGAGCAATTTTTGGAAACAGTAACCAGTTACGTAATGACAAACTAGCCCAAGCTTGATGCTGGTGAGAGACTAAGCATGGTTCTGGGGGAACTGACAGATATGTACGACACTGTCACTATCTGAGCAACAGTGAATCAACCATTTATAGCCTAATTGTTAAAACTATTCTTTATCTAACACCACCATACACACCATCGCACACACACTCCATCACACACACACACACACACACAAACTTAGTTGTACCAGTTGTTTCTCTTTTTTCTCTTTGTCTGAAGTCATTTCTGTCCTTTCTTCTCCTCCCCTCCTCCTCCCCTCCTCCTCCCCTCCTCCTCCCCTCCTCCACCCCTTCTACACCCTTATCCTCTGGTGATCTGTCTGGTTGTGAGTGTGAACATGTCTGTGTGTGTGTGTGTGTGAGCATGTTTGTGTGTATTTGTGTTCGCTAACTAATAGGAGTCCCAGTACATTAGATCTCTGCTGTTGTCTAATCGCCAACGGCTCTCAGCATCTGTCTCTCACACACACACACACACGCACACGCGCACACGCACACACACACACGCGCACACACACACACACACAGCCTAACATTAGTGTTTTAGCTGTGTGGTGTGTGTGTGAGGTTGTCCGTATTTGTGAGTGTTTGTACATATATTGGGGTGTATGTGTGTGAAATGACTCCCATCTGTAGACTGGCTATTGATTTGCCATGGAAACTGTGGCATGGTGACTGTCGTGTGAACAAAGAAGATGAGAGAGGGGGGGAGAGAGAGAGAGAGAGAGAGAGAGGAGGGGAGAGAGAGAGAGAGAGAGGGAGAGAAAGGGGGAGGGAGAGAGAGGGAGAGAGGGAGAGAAAGGGGGAGAGAGAGGGAGAGAAAGGGGGGGAGAGAGGAAGAGAGAGGGGGAGAGAGGGGGAGAGAGAGGAAGAGAGAGGGGGGGGAGAGAGGAAGGGAGATCAGTGAAGATACTAACCCAGGGAAATTGGATTGTGTGGGCGTGTGTGTTTGTGTGTGCATGTGTGTGTGTTTGTTTATGTGTTTGTAGTTTACACTGTGTTCTAGGTTACTAGTGATATGTTCTTGTGTGTTACAGGGACATCAGATAATAACCTATGAGTAGCTTGTTCAGCTTCCGTTTACCTGACAGGAGGTGTGTGTGTGTGTAGTAGAACTAGGGCTAAGTAAGGGTGATATATAATGAATGAATCCCCCTCAGCTATATTTTCTAGAATCAGATATCTGTCTACCACCCTTCGGCCTTACACCCCCTCCCTCCCTCCCTCCCTCCCTCCCTCCCTCCCTCCCTCCCTCCCTCCCTCCCTCCCTCCCTCCCTCCCTCCCTCCCTCCCTCCCTCCCTCCCTCCCTCCCTCCCTCCCTCCCTCCCTCCCTCCTCCTCCCTCTCCTTCCTCCCCTCTCCTTGTCCCCCTCAGCATGTGTGTGTGTGTGTGTGTGTCACACAACAGGTAAACTGATCTGAGATATGATTAGAGGAGGTTAGTCATAGGTCCACCGTTCCTCTGTATTCCTTTGAGTTCCTCTGTGTTCCTTTGAGTTCCTCTGGGTTCCACCAGGTTCCTCTAAGTTCCTCTGGTGTCAACATCAGTGAGCTGAGTAGGAGAGAGAGGGAAACTATGAAAAAGACAGGTGGGGGTGGTAAGAGAGATGGAGAGTTTAGAAAGAGAAAGAATAGACAGAGAGAGAGGGAGAGAGAGAGAGAGAGAGAGAGAGAGAGAGAGAGGGAGAGAGAGAGTGAGAAAGAGGATATTTCCACCCCTAAAGCAGCACTGCTATAAATATACATTTCTGTGATTTATCCATGATGGAGGGATGGAGCGAGAGATAGAGAAAGAGAGAGAGAGGTCTTGCTCAGCTTTCTTGACACTTTCATATTCAGTTGGCAGTCAAAGAGAGAGAGGGGGAGACAGAGGGGAGATGCATTGAAAAAAGATAGAGAGAGGGAGAGATGAAGAGGGAGAGAGGGGGTGGCTGTGTCATCTATTTTCCATGTGGGAGGAAGAAGTCAAATTAGTGTCTCTGTTTCTCTGCAGTCAGAGACTTATCAGAGACTTCAAACCTGCAAACGCAGGGAGAACCCCCCCCCCCCCACACACACACACACACACACACACAGTCAAATCAAAAACGTCTTGCACATGTGCCATTACAGTCAGTGTGTGTGTCTCTCTCTGTGTGTAGGTATTTCTCATTATGTGTGTGTGTGTGTATGTATCTGTATGTGTGTGTGTGTGTGTGTGTGTGTGTGTACAGCCCCTTCACTAGTAGACTGATGGGTTGTCGTAGCTGTGGCAGATGATTCAGTTGTAATCTCCTCTGAACAGGTGTGACTGCAGGCCCCAGCTCTCTCTCTTTCTTCTTCTCTCCCCTTCTCCCTCTCTCCCTCTCTCCCTCCTTCTCTGCCTTCTCTCTCCCTCCCTCCCTCCATGACTTTCTCTGTGTAGTTGTGTACAGGTGGGTTTGAGCAGGCAGCAGCAATAAGATCCCGTGTCTGTGTATTCCTGGAACATGCTCACGGTTCTGTTCCAGCAGCTCTAGAACTCACTCTGCTGTTCTGGGAGTTCCGCTGTTCCATCCGGCAGTGTGTGGAAAGTGGGGCAGAGGAAGGCTGTGCATCTGCCTGTCCGTGTGTGTGTGTGTATACTGGATATGTGTGTATACTGGGTACGTGTGTGTGTGTGTGTGGTCTGGCGTCTCCTGCCCATTAAGCTGCATGTCAGGGAGCTCAGAGACTATCTAGCGTTAGCAAGGGCTAGCTCTGAGGCTGAATGTGAGCGTGTGTTTCCTGTATGTGTGTGTGTATTCTGTCGGCCCTGTGTGTGTGTGTATTCTGTCGGCCCTGTGTGTGTGTGTGTATTCTGTCGGGCCCTGTGTGTGTGTGTGTGTATTCTGTCGGCCCTGTGTGTGTGTGTGTGTGTGTATTCTGTCGGCCCTGTGTGTGTGTGTGTGTATTCTGTCTGCCCTGTGTGTGTGTGTTTGTGTGTGTGTGTATTCTGTCGGCCCTGTGTGACTGGTGCTCTGTAAACGCTGAGTTTATGTAGGCTGAGGGAATAGATGTTGTCAGGCCCAGGGGAGTCCTCCTAGACTTTGCTGTGTGTGTGTGTGTGTGTGTATACGTGTGCGTCTTCATGTGTGTGTGTGGGGGGGCTGCTATGTTGTCTACAGAGTTCTGTGTCTGTGGTTTCCATGGTGACACTCAGGAGCGGTCTGTTTATCTGTTACTCTTTTGTTGGCTTTAGCTTGTTTAATGTGTTAGTTTTGTTAGCGCTCGTCTATGGCTCTTTAGCGTAGCATATGACGCTAGTTTTACAGTTTTAGATATGATGACCTTCAACCTTTTAGCCATAGCGTATGATGCTAGTCTTCAGCCTTTTAGCCATAGCGTATGATGCTAGTCTTCAGCCGTTTAGCCATAGCTTATGATGCTAGTCTTCAGCCTTTTAGCCGTAGTGTATGATGCTAGTCTTCAGCCTTTTAGCCATAGCGTATGATGCTAGTCTTTAGCCTTTTAGCCATAGCGTATGATGCTAGTCTTTAGCCTTTTAGCTGTAGCGTATGATGCTAGTCTTTAGCCTTTTGGCCGTAGCGTATGATGCTAGTCTTTAGCCTTTGAGCCGTAGGGTATGATGCTAGTCTTCAGCCTTTTAGCCGTAGCGTATGATGCTAGTCTTTAGCCTTTGAGCCGTAGGGTATGATGCTAGTCTTCAGCCTTTTAGCCGAAGCGTATGATGCTAGTCTTTAGCACACTGCTGTCAGGCCTAGTTAG
>NC_015246.1:0-16620 GCF_038355195.1 Osmerus mordax
GCTAGCGTAGCTTAATCAAAGTGAAACACTGAAGATGTTTAGATGGGCGTTGAAAAACCCCGCAAGCACAAGGGCTTGGTCCTGACTTTACCTTCAGCTCAAACCAAATTTATACATGCAAGTCTCCGCACCCCCGTGAGAATGCCCTTTATCCCCTGCCCGGGGACAAGGAGCTGGTATCAGGCACGCGCAAAGCAGCCCAGGACGCCTTGTTCAGCCACACCCCCAAGGGTATTCAGCAGTGATAGACATTAAGCAATAAGCGAAAGCTTGACTAGGTTACGGTTTCTAGGGCCGGTTAATCTCGTGCCAGCCACCGCGGTTATACGAGTGGCCCAAGTTGAAAGTTACCGGCGTAAAGAGTGGTTAGGGAAATAATAAACTAAAGCCGAACACCCTCTAGGCTGTTATACGCTTCTGACGGCACGAAGCCCCACTACGAAAGTGGCTTTAATACACCTGAACCCACGACAACTAAGACACAAACTGGGATTAGATACCCCACTATGCTTAGCCATAAACTTTGATATTAACTTACCCCTAATGTCCGCCAGGGAACTACAAGCGTTAGCTTAAAACCCAAAGGACTTGGCGGTGCCTCACACCCACCTAGAGGAGCCTGTTCTTGAATCGATAATCCCCGTTCAACCTCACCACCCCTTGTTAGACCCGCCTATATACCGCCGTCGTCAGCTCACCCTGTGAAGGACTTAAAGTGAGCAAAATGGGCAAAACCCAGAACGTCAGGTCAAGGTGCAGCGTATGGGGTGGGAAGAAATGGGCTACATTACCTATTGCAGGTTACTACGAATGGGGCCGTGAAACCGGCCCCTGAAGGTGGATTTAGCAGTAAGGGGGAAATAGAGAGTTCTCCTGAAGCCGGCTCTGAGGCGCGCACATACCGCCCGTCACTCTCTCCAAGTTCATTCAATTTGGTTCTTAACAAGATAACCGAACAAAGGGGAGGCAAGTCGTAACATGGTAAGTGTACCGGAAGGTGCACTTGGGACAACCGGGGCGTAGCTAAATAGAACAGCATCTCCCTTACTCCGAGAAGACACCCGTGCAAATCGGGTCGCCCTGAGCCAACTAGCTAGCCAAACACTTGGACTAATTTTACAGTATAAATACCCCCTCATAACCTAAAAACTTATGAACAAATCATTTTTCCACCTTAGTACGGGCGACAGAAAAGGACAAATTTGAGCAATAGAGAAAGTACCGCAAGGGAAAGCTGAAAGAGAAATGAAACAACCCATATAAGCACCGCATAGCAAAGATTAAAACTTGTACCTTTTGCATCATGATCTAGCCAGAATACTTAAGCAAAGAGAACTTCAGTTTAAGCCCCCGAAACTGGACGAGCTACTCCGAGACAGCCTATTATAGGGCCTATCCGTCTCTGTTGCAAAAGAGTGGAGAGAGCTCCGAGTAGAAGTGAAATACCTATCGAGTCTAGTTATAGCTGGTTGTTTAGGAAATGAATAGGAGTTCAGCCCTCCGGCTTCTCAAAACCTTAAGATTCTTCTTCTGATGCTAAAGAGAAACCCGAGGAGTTAGTCAAAGGAGGTACAGCTCCTTTGAACCAGGACACAACCTTACAAGGCGGTCAAGGATCATAATTTCTAAGGTATACTGTTTCAGTGGGCTTAAGGGCAGCCACCTGATTAGAAAGCGTTAAAGCTCAGACAGCACGGACCTCTTATTCTGATAGCCTCTCCCCACCCCTAATTTTACTAAACCGCCCCATGCCCCCATGGGAGCGACCCTGCTAGAATGAGTAATAAGAGAGGGCACCCTCTCTCCTTGCACACGTGTATGTTGGACCGGACCCTCCGCCGACAAATAGCGAGCCCAAACCTAGAGGGAATTTTGGACTTCAACATAAACAAGAAAAACCCAAAAATACAATCGTTAACCCCACACAGGAGTGCCTTAAGGAAAGACTAAGAGGGGGAGAAGGAACTCGGCAAACACAAGCCTCGCCTGTTTACCAAAAACATCGCCTCTTGTAGACTAAACATAAGAGGTCCCGCCTGCCCGGTGACCCTGGGTTAAACGGCCGCGGTATTTTAACCGTGTGAAGGTAGCGCAATCACTTGTCCTTTAAATGAAGACCTGTATGAATGGCTAGACGAGGGCTTAGCTGTCTCCTCCCCCCGGTCAATGAAATTGATCTCCCCGTGCAGAAGCGGGGATACTTACATAAGACGAGAAGACCCTATGGAGCTTTAGACACTAGACAGCCCACGTTAAACTTCCCCCGCGAAGAGGAAAAAACATTGTGATCCCTGTCTCTCCTGTCTTCGGTTGGGGCGACCGCGGAGGATAAAAGAGCCTCCATGTGGACCGAGGTTACTAACCTCACAACTTAGAGCTGCAGCTCCAAGCAACAGAAATTCTGACCAAAATGATCCGGCACAGCGCCGATTAACGGAACAAGTTACCCTAGGGATAACAGCGCAATCCTCTCCCAGAGTCCCTATCGACGAGGGGGTTTACGACCTCGATGTTGGATCAGGACATCCTATTGGTGCAGCCGCTAATAAGGGTTCGTTTGTTCAACGATTAAAGTCCTACGTGATCTGAGTTCAGACCGGAGCAATCCAGGTCAGTTTCTATCTATGAAATGATCTTCCCCAGTACGAAAGGACCGGAGAGAAGAGGCCCATGCTCAAGGCACGCCCCACCCTCACCTGCTGAAGGCAACTAAAACAGAAAAGAGGGCATACCCGGGTATGTCAAAGAGTATGACATCCTAGTGTGGCAGGACCTGGAAAATAAGGCCGTTCGCCCGAGGTAGCAAAGTCTGGAAAGTGCTAAAGGTCTAAGCCCTTTCATCAGAGGTTCAAATCCTCTCCCCGGCTATGATCACAGCCCTTTTAACCCACATTATTAATCCCCTCGCCTATATCGTCCCTGTGCTTCTTGCTGTTGCCTTCCTTACCCTTCTAGAACGAAAAGTTCTAGGGTATATACAACTCCGGAAAGGCCCCAACATTGTGGGGCCGTACGGCCTCCTACAACCAATCGCTGACGGGGTGAAACTTTTCATCAAAGAGCCTGTTCGACCCTCCACCTCCTCCCCCTTCCTGTTCCTCGCCACCCCCATATTAGCTCTAACACTCGCCCTTACTCTTTGGGCCCCTATACCTATTCCCTACCCAGTTACTGATTTAAACCTGGGGATTCTCTTTGTACTGGCACTATCTAGCTTGGCTGTTTATTCTATTCTTGGCTCAGGCTGGGCCTCAAATTCAAAATATGCCCTCATCGGGGCCCTACGGGCAGTCGCCCAGACGATTTCATATGAGGTGAGCCTTGGGCTGATCCTCTTAAGTATTATTATCTTCTCCGGGGGCTTTACACTTCAAACTTTTAACGTCACCCAAGAAAGCATTTGGCTCCTTATTCCCGCATGACCTCTCGCCGCAATATGATATATCTCGACTCTTGCCGAAACCAACCGAGCCCCCTTTGACCTAACGGAAGGAGAGTCGGAGCTGGTCTCTGGCTTCAACGTTGAATACGCACGGGGACCCTTTGCTCTATTTTTCTTAGCAGAGTACGCCAATATCCTTCTTATAAATACACTCTCCGCAGTTCTGTTCCTCGGGGCCTCCCACATTCCTTCTTTCCCAGAGCTTACCGCCTGCAATCTGATAACTAAAGCTGCACTTCTTTCCGTGGTTTTCCTCTGGGTTCGTGCCTCTTACCCCCGATTTCGATACGACCAACTCATGCACCTCGTGTGAAAAAACTTCCTCCCTTTGACCCTAGCCCTCGTACTATGGCATCTCGCCCTCCCCATCGCATTCGCCGGATTACCGCCCCAGGTTTAGCCCGGAATTATGCCTGAATGTTTAAGGACCACCTTGATAGGGTGACTTATAAGGGTTAAAGCCCCTTTGATTCCTTAGAAAGAAGGGGTTCGAACCCATCCTCAGGAGATCAAAACTCCTGGTGCTCCCACTACACCACTTTCTAGTAAAGTCAGCTAAACAAGCTTTTGGGCCCATACCCCAAGAATGACGGTGAAACCCCCTCCTTTACTAACACATGAACCCGTACGTCACATCTTTGCTTATTTCAGCCCTCGGGCTGGGGACCGCACTAACCTTTTCTAGCTCCCACTGGCTCCTTGCCTGAATGGGCCTAGAAATTAACACCCTGGCTATCATCCCCCTAATAACTCAAAAACACTCCCCGCGCTCAGTAGAAGCTGCAGCTAAATACTTTATTACACAAGCAGCAGCCGCAGCCACAATTATATTTGCCAGCACCACAAACGCGTGACTAACAGGGTCCTGGGACATTCAACACCTCTCCCACCCCGCATCGGCCACGATAGCATTTATGGCTCTTGCCCTAAAAGTGGGCTTAGCCCCTATTCATTTTTGACTTCCTGAGGTAATTCAAGGGCTCAGCCTTACCACAGGCCTCATTCTCTCCACCTGACAAAAATTAGCCCCATTCGCACTTATTATCCAGATCACTCCTGCATTGAACTCCTCCCTGGTCCTCGGCATGGGTATTGCTTCCACCCTCGTTGGAGGCTGAGGGGGCATAAACCAGACCCAAGTACGTAAAATTCTGGCTTACTCTTCTATCGCCCACCTTGGTTGAATAATCATTATCTCACAAATCTCCCCCTCTTTGGCGCTCCTCGGCCTTACCCTATATATTGTTATGACGACCTCCGCTTTCCTTACCATAAAAGCAAGCGCAGCTTCTAGCCTAAACACTTTAGCCACCGCTTGGACTAAAACCCCCGCCCTGGTCGCTTTGGCCTCTCTGGCCCTCCTTTCCCTGGGAGGCCTACCCCCTCTCTCGGGATTTATGCCTAAATGACTCATCCTTCAAGAAATAACCAAGCAAGGCCTCCCCCTAGTTGCCACTCTTGCAGCCCTAACTGCTTTACTCAGCCTTTTCTTCTACCTACGAATTTGCTATGCCATGGCACTTACTATTTCCCCTAACACCCTAGGAGCAACCCCGTCCTGACGGTTCTCAACCAGTCGGTCCTCCCTCCTCCTAGCGGCCTCTACGATTGGGGCCCTTGGTCTTCTTCCAATCACCCCCTGCTTCCTCTCAACATTCTCCTGAAGCTAGGGGCTTAGGATAGGACTTAGACCGAGGGCCTTCAAAGCCCTAAGCGAGGGTGAGAATCCCTCAGCCCCTGATAAGACTTACAGGACTCTATCCCGCATCTTCTGAATGCAACTCAGACACTTTAATTAAGCTAAAGCCTCCCTAGATGAGAAGGCCTTGATCCTACAAACTCTTAGTTAACAGCTAAGCGCTCTATCCAGCGAGCATTCATCTACTCCCCCGCCGCCGGGGCGGGGCGGGAAAGCCCCGGCAGGCGGTAAGCCTACTTCTTCAGGTTTGCAATCTGACGTGGTCACACCCCAGGGCTTGGTAAGAAGAGGACTCAAACCTCTATATATGGGGCTACAATCCACCGCTTACTTCGGCCATCTTACCTGTGGCAATTACACGCTGATTTTTCTCGACCAACCACAAAGACATTGGCACCCTTTATCTAATCTTTGGGGCCTGGGCAGGGATAGTAGGGACGGCTTTAAGCCTCCTTATCCGAGCCGAGCTAAGCCAACCTGGTGCTCTCCTGGGGGACGACCAGATTTATAATGTTATCGTCACCGCGCACGCTTTTGTTATAATCTTTTTTATAGTAATACCGATTATGATCGGCGGGTTTGGCAACTGGCTCATCCCCCTTATGATTGGGGCCCCAGATATGGCCTTCCCTCGCATAAATAATATGAGCTTCTGACTTTTACCTCCCTCCTTTCTTCTTCTCTTAGCTTCTTCCGGGGTTGAAGCAGGCGCCGGGACTGGTTGAACAGTCTATCCCCCACTTGCTGGCAATTTGGCCCACGCGGGAGCTTCCGTAGATTTAACAATTTTCTCTCTTCACCTTGCGGGGATCTCCTCTATTCTCGGGGCAATTAACTTTATTACAACCATTATTAATATGAAGCCTCCTGCCATCTCCCAGTACCAGACCCCCTTATTTGTCTGAGCCGTCCTGATTACGGCCGTCCTTCTTCTCCTTTCCCTCCCAGTACTGGCTGCTGGGATTACTATACTTCTAACAGACCGAAACCTAAACACTACTTTCTTTGACCCTGCCGGAGGAGGGGACCCCATCCTGTATCAGCATCTATTCTGATTCTTTGGGCACCCAGAGGTCTACATTCTCATTCTCCCCGGGTTTGGAATAATCTCCCACATTGTGGCCTACTACTCATGCAAAAAAGAACCATTCGGGTACATGGGCATGGTCTGAGCTATGATGGCTATAGGCCTCCTCGGCTTCATCGTTTGAGCCCATCACATGTTTACCGTGGGGATGGATGTTGACACTCGAGCATACTTTACTTCCGCCACAATAATTATGCCCATCCCTACAGGTGTGAAAGTCTTCAGCTGACTGGCCACCCTTCACGGGGGCTCAATCAAATGGGAGACCCCTCTCCTGTGGGCCCTAGGCTTTATTTTCCTATTCACAGTAGGGGGACTAACTGGGATCGTCCTGGCCAATTCGTCCCTAGATATTGTCCTCCATGACACCTACTATGTAGTAGCCCACTTCCATTACGTTCTTTCTATGGGGGCTGTATTTGCAATTCTTGCTGCCTTCGTACACTGGTTCCCCCTATTTTCGGGGTACACCCTCCACAGCACCTGAACCAAAATCCACTTTGGGATTATGTTCGTGGGGGTCAATCTAACCTTCTTCCCCCAACACTTCCTTGGTCTTGCAGGAATGCCACGACGATACTCTGACTACCCGGACGCCTATACCCTTTGAAACACCGTTTCCTCTATCGGATCCCTAATCTCCCTGGTGGCTGTAATTATGTTCCTTTTCATCCTCTGGGAAGCATTTGCTGCTAAACGAGAGGTTATGTCTGTTGAGCTAACCTCCACAAATGTGGAGTGGCTTCATGGCTGCCCTCCTCCTTACCACACATTCGAGGAGCCGGCATTTGTCCAAGTCCAAACCAACTAACGAGAAAGGGAGGAATTGAACCCCCATCTGCTGATTTCAAGTCAACCACATAGCCACTCTGTCACTTTCTTCCATAAGACACTAGTTAAATTTGTTATAACATTGCTTTGTCAAGGCAAAACTGTGGGTTAGAGCCCCGCGTGTCTTGAGCCCTAGGCTATAATGGCACATCCCTCTCAACTAGGATTCCAAGACGCGGCCTCCCCAGTGATAGAAGAACTCCTTCATTTCCACGACCATGCTTTAATAATTGTCCTTCTAATTAGCACCCTCGTTCTTTACATTATTGTAGCGATAGTTTCTACTAAACTAACTAACAAGTATATTTTAGACTCCCAAGAGATTGAAATTATCTGAACAGTCCTCCCTGCTGTAATCTTAATTCTTATCGCCCTTCCTTCCCTCCGGATTCTTTACCTGATGGACGAGATTAATGACCCCCACCTGACAATCAAAGCTATGGGCCATCAATGATACTGAAGCTATGAATATACTGACTATGAAGACCTAGGCTTCGACTCCTACATGATCCCCACCCAAGACCTCATCCCTGGCCAATTCCGACTCCTAGAAGCAGATCACCGAATGGTAGTACCCGTAGAGTCCCCCATCCGAGTTCTCGTATCTGCCGAAGACGTCCTACACTCCTGAGCCGTGCCCGCCCTGGGCGTGAAAATAGACGCGGTCCCAGGACGACTTAACCAAACAGCCTTTATTGCCTCTCGCCCTGGTGTGTTCTATGGGCAATGCTCAGAAATCTGCGGAGCTAACCATAGCTTTATGCCTATCGTAGTAGAAGCAGTCCCTCTAAAACACTTTGAAAATTGATCCTCCATAATGCTTGAAGACGCTTCACTAAGAAGCTAAACTGGGAGAGAGCGTTAGCCTTTTAAGCTAAAGATTGGTGGCCCCCAACCACCTTTAGTGACATGCCTCAACTCAACCCCGCCCCGTGATTTGCCATCCTGGTTTTCTCGTGACTGGTTTTCCTCACCTGTTATCCACCCAAAGTCCTTGGGCATGTCTTTTCTAATGAGCCCACAGTTCAAAGCGCTGAAAAAGCCAACCCCGAATCCTGAAACTGACCATGACACTAAGCTTCTTTGATCAATTTATAAGCCCCGTATTTATAGGAATCCCCCTTATAGCCTTAGCTCTCACCCTCCCCTGAATTCTATTCCCCACCCCCACGGCCCGCTGATTAAACAACCGCCTTCTGACCCTTCAAGGGTGGTTTATTAACCGCTTTACCCAGCAGCTCCTTCTTCCGCTTAATGTTGGCGGTCATAAATGGGCCACAATTTTAACCTCCCTCATGCTATTCTTAATCACCCTTAATATGCTCGGCCTTCTTCCGTATACCTTTACCCCCACAACCCAGCTCTCTCTTAACATGGGACTTGCTGTCCCTCTATGATTAGCAACTGTAATTATCGGGATGCGAAATCAACCTACAGCAGCCCTAGGGCATCTTTTACCAGAAGGTACGCCTGTGCCCCTTATCCCCGTCCTCATCATCATCGAAACGATTAGCTTATTTATCCGACCTCTCGCCCTAGGGGTTCGACTCACTGCTAACCTTACGGCTGGTCACCTTTTAATTCAACTGATTGCCACAGCTGCCTTCGTCCTTCTTCCCCTTATGCCTACGGTTGCGATCCTTACCTCCGTCGTCCTATTCCTACTCACCCTTCTTGAAGTAGCTGTGGCTATAATTCAAGCTTATGTATTTGTCCTTCTAATGAGCCTCTACCTACAAGAAAACGTCTAATGGCCCACCAAGCACACGCATTCCACATAGTTGACCCAAGCCCCTGGCCCCTAACTGGCGCAATCGCCGCCCTCCTGATAACCTCAGGTCTCGCAATTTGATTCCATTTTCACTCTGTCGTTCTTATAGTAGCGGGAACCACACTTCTTCTTCTTACTATGTACCAGTGATGACGAGACATTATTCGTGAGGGGACATTTCAAGGACATCACACCCCTCCTGTTCAAAAAGGCCTCCGATATGGAATAATCCTGTTCATTACATCAGAAGTCTTCTTCTTCCTAGGCTTTTTCTGAGCATTCTATCATGCTAGCCTTGCCCCAACCCCCGAGCTTGGCGGCTGCTGACCCCCCACAGGTATCACTACACTGGACCCCTTTGAAGTCCCCCTCCTGAATACCGCGGTTCTCCTGGCATCCGGAGTAACTGTAACATGAGCACACCATAGTATTATAGAAGGAGAACGTAAGCAAGCTATTCACTCCCTTACCCTAACCATCCTCCTAGGCTTTTACTTCACCTTCCTTCAAGGCTTAGAGTACTATGAAGCACCCTTCACAATCGCAGACGGCGTCTATGGCTCTACTTTCTTTGTAGCTACCGGCTTCCACGGCCTTCACGTAATTATTGGCTCGACCTTTCTTGCCATCTGCCTCCTCCGCCAAATCCAATACCACTTCACATCAGAACACCACTTCGGCTTCGAGGCCGCTGCCTGATATTGACACTTTGTAGACGTCGTCTGACTTTTCCTCTACGTCTCCATCTACTGATGAGGCTCATAATCTTTCTAGTATTAACCCAGTATATGTGACTTCCAATCACTCGGTCTTGGTGAAAATCCAAGGAAAGATAATGAATTTAATCTCTTCTGTAATTTTTATTACTGTCTTACTTTCAACAGTCTTAGCCATTGTATCTTTCTGACTCCCCCAGCTTAACCCCGATGCTGAGAAGCTTTCACCATACGAATGCGGGTTTGACCCCCTTGGCTCCGCCCGGCTTCCCTTCTCCTTACGGTTCTTCCTCATCGCCATCCTTTTCCTCCTCTTCGACTTAGAAATTGCCCTCCTCCTTCCCCTCCCCTGAGGGGACCAACTGGCTGCCCCTGCCATCACTCTTACCTGGGCCGTGGCTGTCCTAGCCCTGCTCACCTTAGGCTTAATCTACGAATGAGTACAAGGGGGCTTAGAGTGGGCCGAATAGACGGTTAGTCCAAAAAAAGACCTTTGATTTCGGCTCATATAACCGCGGTTTAAGTCCGCGACTGTCTTATGACCCCTACACACTTCAGCTTTACTTCAGCTTTTATTCTTGGACTTATAGGACTAGCTTTCCACCGCACCCACCTTCTCTCCGCCCTCTTGTGCCTTGAAGGAATGATGCTGTCACTTTATATCGCCCTCTCCATTTGGGCCCTCCAAACCGAAGCGACAGGGTTTTCATCTGCCCCTATGCTACTTTTAGCTTTCTCCGCTTGTGAGGCTAGCGCAGGCTTAGCTATCCTGGTAGCAACTGCCCGGACTCACGGCACCGACCGCCTCCAAAGCTTAAACCTCCTCCGATGCTAAAAATCCTTATCCCAACAATTATGTTATTCCCCACGATCTGGTTGACCCCAGCAAAATGGCTATGGCCAACCTCAGCGGCTCAAAGCCTAATCATTGCCCTAGCCAGTATGTCCTGACTAAAATGAACCTCAGAAACCGGGTGGTCCACTTCTAATCTTTATTTAGCCACTGACCCCCTTTCTACCCCCCTCTTGGTCCTTTCTTGTTGACTCCTCCCCCTAATAATCCTTGCGAGCCAAAACCACATCTCCCCGGAACCGATTAATCGCCAACGAACCTATATTTCTTTAATGGCCTCCCTACAAATATTCCTTATCCTCGCTTTTGGGGCAACTGAAATTATTATGTTCTATGTAATGTTTGAAGCCACCCTAGTACCCACCCTAATTATTATTACCCGATGAGGGAACCAAGCAGAACGACTGAACGCGGGCACCTACTTCTTGTTCTATACCCTAGCAGGCTCCCTCCCACTTCTCGTGGCCCTCCTTCTCCTTCAAAACGAGACGGGCACCCTTTCACTTATCACACTGCAATACTCTCAACCCCTACAGCTCTCAACCTGGGGGGACAAACTATGATGAGTGGGCTGCTTATTAGCTTTCCTGGTAAAAATGCCCCTCTACGGTGTCCACCTTTGGCTCCCTAAAGCCCATGTTGAAGCCCCTATTCGCGGCTCCATAGTTCTAGCTGCTGTCCTCCTAAAACTAGGAGGCTACGGCATAATACGAATGATGCTCATGTTAGACCCCCTTTCTAAAGAGCTTGCTTACCCGTGTATTGTGTTAGCCCTCTGAGGCGTAATTATGACAGGATCTATTTGTCTACGACAAACAGACCTAAAGTCCCTCATTGCCTACTCTTCTGTAAGCCACATGGGCCTTGTTGCAGGCGGAATCCTGATTCAGACCCCCTGAGGTTTCACGGGGGCAATTATTCTTATGATCGCCCACGGGTTAGCATCGTCAGCTCTCTTCTGTCTGGCCAACACAGCCTATGAGCGCACACACAGCCGAACGATACTTTTAGCGCGGGGCCTACAGATAGTCCTCCCCCTTATAACCACTTGATGATTTATTGCTAACCTGGCCAACCTGGCCCTACCCCCTCTCCCCAATCTTATGGGGGAATTGATAATTATTACGGCTATATTCAACTGATCTTACTGAACCCTTGTCATTACTGGCGTTGGCACTCTAATTACTGCAAGCTACTCTCTTTACCTCTTCTTGACTTCTCAACGTGGCCCCCTACCCGCCCATATTATCTCCCTCGAGCCCTCCCACACACGAGAACACCTCCTTCTCACCCTACACCTTCTCCCCATCATCCTACTAGTACTTAAGCCAGAGCTGATATGAGGATGATGCTTCTGTAAATATAGTTTAAGAAAAACACTAGATTGTGATTCTAGTAACAGGGGTTAGAATCCCCTTATTCACCGAGAGAAGCCCGACGGCAATAGAGACTGCTAATCTTCTACCCTTACGGTTAAACCCCGTAGTTCACTCGCGCTCCTAGAGGATGACAGCTTATCCGTTGGTCTTAGGAACCAAAAACTCTTGGTGCAAATCCAAGTAGCAGCTATGCACCTCACCTCCACCATCTTAAGTTCCTCCCTATTATTAATTTTTGCCCTCCTCCTCTACCCTTTACTGACTACGCTAAATGCCTCACCAGCTCATAAAGAGTGGGCCCTCACACATGTGAAAACGGCGGTCAAAGCCGCATTTCTGGTCAGCCTTCTCCCCCTCTTCATTTTCCTCAACAGCGGAGCCGAAACAATCGTCACTGCCTGGCAATGAATAAACACCCTCTCTTTCGACATTAACTTTAGTTTTAAATTTGACCACTATTCCATTATCTTCACCCCCGTTGCCCTTTACGTCACCTGGTCCATCCTTGAGTTTGCCTCTTGATACATACACGCTGACCCAAACATAAACCGGTTTTTCAAATACCTCCTCCTTTTTCTAGTGGCAATAATTATTTTAGTCACAGCTAATAACATGTTCCAATTCTTCATCGGGTGGGAGGGAGTAGGAATTATATCTTTTCTGCTGATCGGCTGATGGTACGGACGGGCAGATGCCAACACAGCAGCCCTTCAGGCTGTTATTTATAACCGTGTCGGAGATATTGGCCTTATCCTCAGCATAGCATGATTTGCTATAAAACTCAACTCCTGAGAAATACAACAAATGTTCGCATCCTCTCAAGGCCTTGACCTTACTTTACCCCTAATAGGGCTCATCTTGGCCGCAACCGGAAAATCCGCACAATTTGGCCTTCACCCCTGACTTCCTTCCGCAATGGAAGGCCCCACGCCAGTATCTGCCCTACTTCACTCTAGCACTATGGTCGTTGCTGGTATTTTCCTACTAATTCGAACTAGCCCTCTAATAGAAAACAACCCCACAGCCCTCACTACCTGCCTTTGCCTGGGCGCCTTGACCACCCTTTTCACTGGTACATGTGCTCTGACCCAAAACGACATCAAGAAAATTGTTGCTTTCTCCACTTCAAGCCAGCTAGGGCTTATAATGGTTACCATTGGCCTCAATCAACCTCAGCTTGCCTTTCTTCACATTTGTACACATGCATTCTTTAAAGCCATACTTTTCTTATGTTCCGGGTCTATTATTCACAGCCTTAATGATGAGCAGGACATTCGTAAAATGGGGGGCCTCCACAACCTCACCCCCTTCACTTCTTCCTGCCTAACTATCGGGAGCTTAGCCCTTACGGGCACCCCCTTCCTAGCAGGTTTCTTCTCCAAAGATGCCATTATTGAAGCCTTAAACACATCATACCTTAACGCCTGAGCCCTAGCCCTTACCCTCCTAGCCACCTCCTTCACGGCAATCTACAGCCTTCGGGTTGTCTACTTTGTTTCCATGGGCCACCCTCGCTTCCCAGCCTTGTCACCAATTAATGAAAACAACCCTTCTGTAATTAACCCTATCAAACGCCTCGCCTGAGGAAGCATTATTGCCGGGCTCGTCATTACCTCAAACTTCCTTCCCTCTAAAACCCCTGTAATAACCATACCACCCCTCCTGAAACTCAGTGCCCTTATCGTCACTGTAACTGGCCTTCTAGTTGCCTTGGAGCTTGCTTCCTTAACCTCAAAACAGTTCAAAGTTACCCCCGCCCTTTCCCTCCACAATTTCTCCAACATGCTTGGATTTTTCCCCACAACCATCCACCGCTCTCTCCCCTTCCTAAACCTATCTCTGGGCCAAGCTATCGCGAGCCAGATAGTCGATCAAACATGATTTGAAAAGGCCGGGCCCAAAGCGATATCTGCTATTCACCTCCCAGCAGCAACCGCCACCACAGACCTTCAACAAGGCATGATTAAAACCTACCTGGCCTTGTTCTTCCTTACGATCACCCTTGCCGTTATTCTTGCCTTAATCTAAACCGCCCGCAAAGCCCCTCGGCTTAACCCCCGAGTTAGCTCAAGGACTACAAACAAAGTCAATAAGAGGACCCCCGCACACGCCACCAGAACGCCGCCCCCAGAAGAAAACATGAGAGCTACCCCACTTGAATCCCCCCGCAGCACAGAGAGCTCCTTAAGCTCGTCTACCACCACCCAGGAAGTCTCAAACCACCCCCCAGACACCCACCCCGCCGTCATCACAACCACTAAGAGGTAGCTCACTACATACCCTAGAACAGACCAGTCGCCCCACGCCTCCGGGTATGGCTCTGCAGCTAAAGCCGCAGAGTATGCAAACACGACCAGTATCCCCCCCAAATAGATTAAAAAAAGGACTAAGGACAGAAAGGACCCCCCGCACCCCACTAAAACACCACACCCCGCTCCAGCTGCCACCACCAACCCTAGCGCAGCAAAGTACGGGGCGGGATTAGATGCCACAGCAATTAAGCCCAAAACTAACCCAAATAAAAATAAAGACACAAAATAAGTCATAATTCCTGCCAGGACTTTAACCAGGACCAGTGACTTGAAAAACCACCGTTGTTAATTCAACTACAAGAACCTTAATGGCCAACCTTCGGAAAACCCACCCCCTCCTAAAAATTACCAATGACGCCCTAGTTGATCTACCTGCACCCTCCAATATTTCTGTGTGATGAAATTTTGGCTCCCTTCTCGGGCTCTGCCTAATTATTCAAATCCTCACAGGCCTATTTCTAGCTATACACTATACTGCCGAGACTGCCACAGCCTTCTCCTCCGTCGTTCACCTCTGCCGAGATGTCAACTACGGCTGATTAATTCGGAACATGCACGCTAACGGAGCATCCTTCTTCTTTATCTGTATTTATCTTCATATTGGCCGAGGGCTCTACTACGGCTCTTTCCTTTACAAAGAAACCTGAAACATCGGCGTAGTTCTCCTCCTTTTGGTTATAATAACTGCCTTTGTGGGCTATGTCCTTCCCTGAGGACAAATGTCATTCTGAGGTGCGACAGTAATTACCAACCTTCTCTCAGCTGTTCCTTACATGGGCCTAGACCTAGTCCTTTGGCTATGAGGGGGCTTCTCAGTTGATAGCGCCACCTTGACCCGATTCTTTGCTTTCCACTTCATTCTACCCTTTATCATCGCTGCGGCAACTGTGCTCCACCTCCTCTTCCTCCACCAGACAGGGTCTAATAACCCAGTAGGTCTTAACTCAGACGCAGACAAAATCCCCTTTCACTCCTACTTTATTATTAAAGACCTGCTAGGGTTTATGGCCCTCTTCCTGGCCCTCGTATCCTTGGCCCTGTTCGCCCCCAACCTCTTGGGAGACCCAGACAACTTCACAGCAGCCAACCCCCTGGTTACGCCCCCTCATATTAAACCTGAGTGATATTTCCTCTTCGCCTACGCAATTCTCCGCTCCATCCCTAATAAGCTAGGAGGGGTTCTAGCCCTCTTATTTTCTATCCTCGTTCTTATACTTGTCCCACTTCTACACACTTCAAAACAACGAGGACTGACTTTCCGACCCTTCACGCAACTCCTCTTCTGAGCCCTCGTAGCAGACGTAGTTATCCTGACCTGAATTGGAGGGATGCCTGTAGAACACCCATTTATTGAAATTGGTCAAGTAGCCTCAGTAATTTACTTCTCCATTTTCTTAGTCCTCTCCCCCCTCGCAGGGTGGGCTGAGAACAAGTCCCTTAAATGAGCCTGCATCAGAAGCGCAATGTCAGAGCGCCGGTCTTGTAAGCCGGAGGCTGGAGGTTAAAATCCCCCCTTTTGCTCAGAGGAGAGAGAATCAAACTCCCACCCTTAACTCCCAAAGCTAAGATTCTCGGTTAAACTACCCCCTGCGGCCCCTGCGGCCCCTGCGGCCCTTAGAAAGCCCCCTTCCCCCCCCCCCGCGCTCGCGCGGCCGTTAGGGATGTCCTTCTACAGCAAATATGCCAGGTGCATATTATGCATAATATTACATATATGCCTTTAACCATATTTATGTATAATAACCATATATTTATTGTAACCACTCAAGGAACATGACTATCAAGACACACATAGACTAACAAAAAATTTATCACCATCTATAATGCGCGAGACCGAACCAAATAGATTTATCCACTTAACTTCTTCTAAACAGTTTCCTCGCTTTAAGCGTCACTATGGCAATAGTGCCCTGATGAGCAGTAAGAAACCACCAACCAGTCGCATGAAGCGCATATCATGAATGATAGGGTCAGGGACAACCATTCGTGGGGGTAGCTATTTAATGATCTATTACTGGCATCTGGTTCCTATTTCAGGGCCATACACCGGCTTAACCCTCCCTTCAATGAATTATCCTTACATCACGATGGTGGAGTCCTAACGACTCGTTACCCACCAAGCCGGGCGCTCTTTTATATGCATAACGTTGTCTTTTTTTTCTCTTCCTTTCACTTTGCATTTCCAAGCGCATCCTAATGTTAAGTAGTGAAGGTTGAACTGGACCTTGCCCAAGCATTATGTATGAAAAGTTAAAGGATATTCATCGATATAACAACATAAGTGATATCAAGTGCATAAAGACCCTGTCGCTCTAGCAGTTTACCGTTCTTGTCCCCCTTGGCTTCCGCGCGTTAAACCCCCCTACCCCCTTAGTCCTGACATTGCATTGTTTCTTGTTAAACCCCTAAACCAAGAAGCTCCGAAAAGGACTTTTAATTTAAATTCACCTTACATTTTGTGGTAAGCTAAACTTCGCGATAAATTCACCGATGAATTTTTACTTAACATAGTGATTCCTGGCGTGTTTTT